>NW_027469422.1:0-151341 GCF_051020765.1 Lasioglossum baleicum | reverse complement strand
TTGAATGCATTGTACAGTAAAGGCAATAGACACCTCAATTCTCGGTATGAATATTAACGTAGAGCGTCAAACCGTTTGAGAATGTATATGCTATTAATTGTAATAATGTAATACTCTTCAACGGCTGCCTTACCTTCCGAGAATATAACCCGCAGTATCATCGGTATGACTTCCTGTTCATTGAATACAATTATTAAACATTTCAGTGACGGGCTCGTTAGTTTAATCTATGAATTTGAAGGTGGAGTGTCAAACCGTTCGAGAACGTTACCAGCTTCTTCGGGAATCGAACGGCTGCGTGAATGGCTTCACCTATATTCGTGGGTCGGAGGGTCAAGCCAGGAATTCCAGGATAAAGTCTGCTGAAAAGAATTGGCAATAGACACGTTCGTTCACAATTCGTATATTAAATTAGATAGTCAATACGTTGGAGATCATAACCAATTTTTAGAAAGTCATACTATCTACCGAACACCTTACCTTTCTTGTACATAACGCGCTGTGTCGATTATCATGCTTAGTGTCCATGGAAACCAATTAGTCGACTTTTTAGGAGACGCAAAGTATTGTTTCATTTATGAATAGCAAAATCGTGAATAGCAAACTGTTGCAGAAATATTCCACCTTCCTTGAAATCCCCACAGTTAAGTGAATAGCTCTCCTATCCTGTGATTGCGAGAGTCAGGCAAGTTATTCTTGGCGCAAGTGCGCTGAACAATATTGGCAATAGATACCGTAATTCGGGGCATAAATATTAAAGTTGAGAGTCAAACCGTCGGAGAGCATGACGTATTGGTATAAAGCCATTCTGCTTAACCAATGCCTTACAATCCGAGAACGACGGCTGCCGTAGCGATTGTCTTGCTTTGGGTTCACAGGTACGAATAAGTAGACATTTTCGCAGACTGCGACCTTAATTTCATATATTAATAGGAGGATCCAGTGTCAAACCGATCGAGAACGTTCCCACCATCTGTGGGAGTCATACTGTTAAGTCAACAGCTTGACCCATCACCTCATTTGAGTATTTAAGTCAGTATCTTCACCTTTCCTGCCATACCGAGACTCAGACCACGTATTCCGAGCATAGAAACCCTGTACATCATATGCATTACACACCCTAATTCACGGAATAAATTTTAATGCACAGTGTGAAACCGTTGTAGGACGCTACCTATTTGTACGCATTTTAAATTTTTAACACATACGATACCCTCAGAGAACCTAACCCGCCAGAGGTACTGTCCAGCTTTGTGTTCAGGGAAAAATATTGGTAGATACTTTAGCGAAGGGTCACCCTGTTTTCGTGTTTCAGTAGCAGAATCGAAAGTCAATTCGTTCGAGAACGTAACCACCTCCATTGAGAGTGGCACACCTACGTCAATATCTTCAACTGTCCTGCGATACTGAGAGTCCAACCAGTTATTCAGGGAGTATATCCGCTTGTCAGTATGCGCGATAGATTCCTTAATTTGCGGTATGAATATTAATGTAGAGAGTCAAACCGTTGGAGAACTTTTTTTTCTACCCAACACCTTACCTTTCTCGAACTTATCCCGTTGTAGTGAGTGTCTTGCTTCAAGCTCACGGAAACAAATTATTAGACGTTTTATCAGACAAAAGCGTTACCATTTTGTGTGAACAGCAAAATCGAGGGCCAATCCTTCCGATATCGTTACCATCGTCTTTGAGAGCCGATCAGATATGTCGATACATTCACCCATCCTGTGGTACCGAGAGCCACACCAGGTAATCCGAAGGTAAATACGTTGAAGAGTACAGGCAGTAGACATGCCAATTCACGGTTTGAATATTGAAGTACACAGTCCAACCTTTGTAGAACTTTGCATATTGGTATAATGACAAAGTTCGACCAAAGTCCTTACCCTCCGAGGACCTAATCCGCGATATCAATTGTATAACTTCGTAATCGGAGATAAAAATTAGTATACATTTTTGTAACTGGCATCTTAACTTCTCGTATGAGTTAGAAGATCAATTGTCAGACCGTTCGAGAACAGGATAACTTCACCTATTCTAGAATTCCGGGAGTCAACTCCGGTATTTAACGAGTAAATCCGTTGAACAGTTTTGGCAATTGACACCTTAATTCACGGTCTGAATATTTATGTAAGGGGTCAAACCGTTGGAGAACATTACCAATTCGTATGGAATCATGCCTTTTTTGAATATCTTACCTTCTGATATCCAATCCTGGTCTTGCGAGCGTCCTGCTTAATGTAAACAGAAACAGATTAGGAGGCATTTTAGTGGACGGACAACACATACTTGTGTACAAATATCAACATCGAGAGTCAAAGCGATTGAGAACGTTAGGTCAATAGCTTCACATATCCTGTGATTCGGAAAGTCAAACCAGGCATTGTGGGAGTAAATGAGCACTACAGTTCTAGCAATAGAAACCTTAATTCTCGGTTTCAATATTAAAGAACACCGTAGCACCGATTGAGAACGCAACCAATTTGTACAACGGTCAAAAGTCTTACCGAACATTTTACCTTCCGCGAGTCGTTCCTGCGACATAGTGAGTGTAATTTCGTGTTCAGAGAAAGAAATTTGTAACCATATCAGAGAAGGGCACCTTACTTTCATGTACGAATTAGAAGATCGTGTGTCAAATCACTCGAGATCGTTACACCTCCTTTTAGAGTCCAACCGCTGAGTCAACAGCTTCGTCCATAGTTGTGTCTTCCGAGCGTCAAGCCCGGTATTCCAGGAATAAAACCGCTGGGCAGTATTGGCGATAGAAACATTAATTCACCGCATGAATATTAAAGTAGCGAGACAAACCGCCTGTGAACATTACAGGTAGGTATAGAGTCACGCTTCTCACAGATTACCTTACGTTCCGAGAACATAACTGGCAGCAGGGTGTATATTGCTTCGTGCTCAGAGAAACAAATTGGTACACATTTTAATGTCGGGATCCTTAATAACATGAATGAATAACTAGATTGAGTGTCAAACGAACGTTGTCACCTCATTTGAAGGTGGCACAACTGAGTCAATAGCTGCAGCTATCCTGTGATTCCGAGAGGCAAATCAGGTATTCCAGGAGGAAATTCGCTGAGCTGCATTCGCAATCAACACTTCAACTCACTATATGAATTTTAATGTACAGCGTCTAACCGCTAGTGAACGATAGCAATTAATATTACGTCATATACCTTACCAGACACCATTCCTTCATAGAATCAAACCCGCTATAGGGAATGACATACTTAGTGCTCACGGACGCAAATTAGGAGACATGTTAGCAGACGGTCAGCATCTTTTCCATGTATGAATTAGAAGATCGAGTGTCAAACGTTCGATAACGTTATCAGATACTTTGAGAGTCGCACAGCTCAGTCAGTAGCTTCACCTATTCCGTGATTCGGTGAGACAAACGGGTATTCTTGGAGTAAATCCACTGATTAGTATTGGAAATTGACACCTCAATTCTCGTTCTGAATTCTAAAGTAGGGTATCAAACCGTTTGAGATCGTGTCCAATTGGTATAAAGTGAAAAGGTTTTACCGATGGTCTTGCCTACCGAGAACCTGATCCGCTGTCCTGACAGATTAAATTCGCTATCAGAGATATAAATTAGTATACATTTTGGAGATGAGCACCTTAATTTCTTGTATGAATTAGAAGATCTAGTGTCAAAACATTCGAGAACATTATAACCATATTTGAGAGTCGAACGGCTGAGTCAATAGATTCAGCTACCCTGTGATACGGTACAGTCAAACCTGGTACTCCAGGAGGAAATCCGCTGAACGGTATTGACAACAGACACCTCAATTTACGGTGTAAATATTAAAGTAGAACGTAAAACCGTTTCAGAACGTTACCAATTTGCATAACCACATACTATTTACCAGATACCTTACCTTCAGAGAACATATTCCGTTGTATCGAGGGTATAACTTCGTGTTCAGAGAAGCAAGTTCGTATACATTTTGGTTACGGCTACATTAGTATCATGTGTGAATTCGGTGATCCAGGGAAAAGCGGTTCGCGAATGTGACCACCTACCTTGAGACTGTAACAGCTAACAGAATAGCTTCTTTGAGAGTTGAACGGACAAGTCAGTAGCTTCAACTATCCTGGCGCCTGTATTCCAGCAGTAATTACGATCAACAGTTATGGCAATAGACACCTTAATTCACGTTATGAATATTAAAGTAAAGAGTCAATCCTCGGAAGGACGAAACGAATTTGTATAGAGTGAAACTCCATCCCGAAGGCCTAACCTCCAGAGATACTAACCCGCTGTATTGAGTGCATGACACGGTGTTCTGTGAAACAAATTACAGAACATTCAAATGGCGGGCACCGCAACTTCATGCATGAATAAGAAAATCGAGTGTCAAACCGTTAGAGAACGTTATCACCTTCCTAGAATGTCACAGTTCCAAGTCAATTGCTGCACTTATCCCTTGATTCCGAGAGGCAATTCAGGTATTCCAGGAGTAAATGCGCAGAACGGTATATGTTTAACAGTTTGTCTCAAACGGTTTGACGCTTTACTTTTCTATTCAAACCGTGAATTGGATTGTCTATTGGAAGTACTGTTTAGCGGAATTGCTCCAGGAATACCTGGATTGCCTATCCGAATCCCTGGACTGGTGAAGATATTGAATTGGTCGTTCGAATCTCAAAGAAGGCGGTAACTTTCTCGAATGGTTTGAAGCTCAATTTTCGTATTCATATTGAAATGAAGGTCCCCGTCACTCAAATGAATACCAATTTCTTTCTGTGAACCGAAGTTACACTCTCGATTCAGCCTGTTATTTTTTTGGAGGATATGGTCTTCGGTAAAGCGTCTGACTTTAAAGCAATTTGTACCGTTCTCAAAGGGTTTGACTCTCTATTTTAGTATGAAAACCGTGAAGCAAGGTGTCTATTACCAAAACTCTCCACCGGGCTTACTCTCGGAATACCTAGTTTGACGCACGGAACCACAAGATATGTGAAGCTATTGACGCAGCTATTCATATCTCACACAAGCTGGCAATGATCTTGGGCGGACTGCCTCTGAATCTTCTAATTCATACATGAAATTAAGGTGCCCTTCACTGCCATGTTTACTAATTTGTATCCCTAATCACGTTGCTATACTCTCGATACAGCGGGTTAGCATGGCGGAAGGTAAGGTATTCGGTAAAATGAATGACTTTATGCGAATTGGTACTGTTCTCCAACGCTTTGTCTCATTGCATTAACATTCATGCCATGAATCAAGGTGTCAGTAGCCAATAGTACAGAGCGGATTTACCCCAACATTACCTGGTATGTCTCACGGAAGCAGAGGATATGTGAAGCTATTAACTTAGCTGTTCGATTATCATAGAAGGTGGTAACATTCTCGAAAGGTTTGATCATCGACCTTCTAATTCTTGCATGAAATTAAGTTGCGCCGCACTCAAGTGTATACTAATTTGATTCTCTTAACATGAAGTCATCCTTTCGATACAGCTGGTTAGCTGCTAAGCTTGCTGCTTAGCAAAGTGTATGACGATATACCCATTGGTATCGCTCTCAAACGGCTTGACGCTCTGCTTCAATATACATCCCGTGAAATAAGATGTTTATTGCCAATACTGTGCAGCGCAGTTACTCCCGGAATGTCGCGTTTGACTTTCAGAATCACAGGATAGGTGAATCTATTGGCGTAGATGTACGACTCTCAGAGAAGCAGGTTACGTTCTCGAACGGTTTGATACGCGATCTTCTATGTCATACATGAAATTAATCTGCTCGTCAGTATAGTGTATTCCAATGTCGTCCTCTGAACACGAAGCTATGCTCTCGATACAGCGGGTTTGCTCCTCGGGGGGGAAGCCTTCGGTAGAAGGTTTGTATCTTTTCCAGTGCATACCGTTATTCAACGGGTTGAGGTTCTGCTTTAGTATCCACACCGTGAATTAAGGCGACTATTGCCAATTGTGCACAGCGGATTGAATCTCGGAATACCTGGTATTACAATCGGAATAACAGGATAGGTGAAGTTACAAACTTAGCCGTTCGACTCTTCAAGAAGGTGGGATCGTTCTCGAATGGCTCGACTCTCGAATATCCTATTGACACATGAAAATAAGGTGACCGTCACTAATGTTTCTACTAATCTGTATCTCTGATCATGAAGTTGTAGTCTCGATACGGAGGGTTATATTCCCGGAAGGTAAGGACTTCGGTGAAAAGAACGACTCAATACCTATTGATAATGATCGCCGACAGTATGACAATCTACATTAATATTTATACCATGAATTATGGAGCCATTTGGCTATATAATACAGTGGATATACTACAGTAATTACTTGTTGAACTGTCGGAATCACAGGGCGGGTGAGATGCTATTGCCTCAACTATGAGGCTCTCAATGAATGTGGTAACGTTTTCGACCGATGTAACATTCGTTCTTCCTATTCGTAGATCAAACTATAGTCTCTGTCACTAAAATGTATACTAATTTGATTCTCTGAACACAACGTAATACCATCTATATAGTGGTATAGGCTTTCTGAGGGTATGGACTTCAGTAAATCGTTTGAATTTATACTAATTGGTATCGTTCTTAGATGATTTGACGCTCTATTTTGACATTAATACCGTGAATGAAGGTCTCTATTGACAATACGCATCAGCGGATTAACTCCCAGGTAACCCGGCTTGACTTTCGGAATCACAGGATAGGTCATGTAATTGTCGTAGCTGTGCGACTCTCAACGAAAGTGGTGGCGATCTCGAGTAAGTTGTTTCGCTGAACCCGAAGTTGTACACACGATACGGCATGTTATGTTCTCGGAAGAGGAAAGTATCCGGTAAAGCGTATGACGTTGGAAAAATTCGTAACGATCTCAAACAGCTTGACGCTCTACTTTGTAATTAAAACTGTGAATTAAGGCATCCAATGCCATCAGTGTTCAGCGACTGTACTTCAGGGATACCTGTTATTGCTTTCGGAGTCGCAGGATAGGTGAGGCTATTATGTTATATATGCGATTTCACGACGAAGGTGGTAACGTTCTAGAACGTTTTCACCCTCGATCTCCTCATTCATTCATGAAATTAACGTACCCTTCGCTGCAATGTATACTAATTTGTACTTCTGAGTACGAAGGAATACCCTAAATACGTCGGGCTAATGTAAACACGTAGCGTTTAAACTCGAAACGGCGGGTCAGATTCTTGGACGTTAAAGCCATCGGTAAAGAGTTTGACTTGCTTCCAAACCGTATCATTGAATCTTGACTCGCGGTGTGAATATTTAAGGACAGAGTCAAACCGCACGGGAACGTTGGCACCTTCTGCAAGCGACGAACAGCGATGTCAATAGCTTAACATCATCAATTGGAATAAAGTCATTCATTTAACCCAGTTCCTTACCTTCCGGGAGCCCAACCCGCTGCAGCGATTGTGTTCCTCTGTTTTCACGTGATCAAATTACTAGACATTTTTTCAGACGGATACATTATTTATATGCATATATAAGAATATCGAGGGCAAATCGTTTGAGAAAGTAGCCGCCTTCTTTGAGAGAGGCACAGCTACGTCAATACCTTCAACTATCATGCGACACCAATGGTCAAACCAGGTATTCTAGGAGTACATCCGCTGCACAGCATTGGCAATAGACTCCTAAACTATCGGCATGAGCATTAAAGCATGATGGCAAGTCGTCGGGGAACATTACAAATTGTTATAGTTATTCTGCATACAGACTGCGTTACCTTCCGACAACGTATCCACCTGTATCGAGAGTATGACTTCCTGCTAAGAGAAACAAATTAGCATACGTTTGAGTCACGGGAAGCTTAATTTCATCTTTGAATTAGAAGATCGATTGTCAAACCGATTGAGCACGATACCACCGTCTTTGAGAGTCGAGTGGCTATGTCAATAGCTTCACCCATCCTGTGATTCCGTGAGTCAAACCAGGTTTCCCGGGAGTAAATTCGCTTAATAGTATTGGCAATAGACGCCTTTATTCAGGATTTGAATATTAAAGCAGAGAGACGAACCGTCGGACGTCATAACCAATTCGTATAGAGTCATTCTTTTTACCGAATGCGTTACCTGCCGAGAACATTAACATGCTGTAGGGAGTGTCTTGCTCGTTGTTGACGGATACAAATTAGTGGACCTTTTATCAGACGAACACCGTATTTTCATGCACGAATAGCAATACCGAAATTCAAACCGTTCAAGAATGATATCGCCGTCTTTGAGAATAGAACGGCTGAGCCAACAGTTTCACCCATCCTGTGATTCCCAGAGTCAATCGAGATATTCCGGGAGTAAATACGATGTACATTGTTGGCAATAGACTCCTTAACTCGCGGCCTGAGTATTAAAATAGGCCGTCACACTGCGTGGAAACGATACCAGTGCGCATAGAGTCATACATTTTACCGAATATCATACCTTCTGAGAACCTAACCCGATGTAGCGAGTATTCTGCTTAATGTACAGGGAAACAAATTGGTAGATATTTTAACGGACGAGCAACACAGGTTTGTGTGTAAATACCAATGTCGCGGGCCAAAGCGTTCGTGATCGATACCACCTGCTGTGAGATACGAACGACAAAGTCTGTAGCTTCACCTATACAGTGATTGTGACAGTCAAACCAGGTATTCCTGGAGTAAGACCGCTCCGCTGTATTGAAAATAGACACCATAATTCACGGTTTGGATAGTAAAGCATAGCGTCAATCCGATTGAGATCGTTACCAATTTCTATGATGTCAAATGTCTTCCCGAAGATCTCACCCTCCGAAAGATTAACCCGCTGTGTCGAGAATATAATTTCGTGCTCACAGAAAGTAATTGGCGTTCATTTCAACGACAGGCACCTAAACCTCATGTATAAATTAGAAGACCGACGGTCAAACCGTCCGAGAAAGTTGCCGCCTTCTGTGAGAGTCGAACTGATATGTCAATAGCATCACCCATCCTGCGATTGCGACAGTGAAATCAGGTATTCCGGGAGTATATCTGCTGAACACTGCTGGTAATAGACACCTAAATTTATGGTTTGAATATTAAAATAGGGAGTCAAACCGTTTGGGAACCTTACAACTTGCTACAAATTCAAACGCATTACCGACGACCATTCTCTCCGAAAAATTAACCCGCTGTATCTAGAGTATATCTTCGTTTTCAGAGAACGAAATTAGTATCCATTTCCGGGATAGGCACGTTAACTTCATGCATGAATTAGAAGATCACTGGTCAAACCATTAGACACCGTTGCCAGCCTCTTTGACATTCGAATGGATTAGTCAATTGCACCACCTATCCTGTGATTCCGCGAGTCAAACCAGACAATCCGAGAGTAAATCCATTATACAGTATTCGCATTAGATACCTTAACTCACGGTTCAAATAATAAAGTACCTATTCAATCCGTTGTAGGACGTCACATACTGGTATAGACTCAAACCTTTTACCGATGGCCTTACCCGCCAAAAACCTAAACCGCTGTCGTCATTGCCTTGCTTAGTGTACTCGGAATCAAATTAGTAGTCACTTTAGCAGAAGCACACGTTATTTCCATATATGAATTGCATAATCGGGAGTCAAACCGTTCGTGAACGGTACCACCTTCCTTCAGAGTCGATGGTCCAAGTCAATAGCCTCACTAATCATGTGATTCCGAAAGACAAACCAGGTATGCCGGGTTTAATCCCGCGGAACAGTTTTGGCCCTAGATATATTAACTGACGGATTCAATATTAAAGTTGAGCGTGAAACCGCTTGCGAACTTTACCTGGTGGTATAAAGTCAAACTTTGTTCCGAAGACCTTGCCATACGAGAAACTAACCCATTGCATCGAGAGCATAACATCGTGTACAGGGAAACAAGTTATTCTATATCTTCGTAACAGGCACTATAATTTCGTACATGAAATAGAAGATCGGGTGTCAAAGCGGTCCAGAGCTTTACCACGTTCGCTGAGAGATGAACTGCTAAGTGGATAGCTTCACACATCCTGCGATTTCAAGAGACAAACCAGGTTTACCGAGAGTAAATCTACTGATCCGTACTGTCAATGGATTCCTTAATTCGCGGAGTGAATATTAAAATGTAGCGTCAGGCCGTGTGAGAACGATACAAACTGCGATATAGTCTAACGTTTTACCGAAGGCCATACCTTCCGCGAACCCCACCCGCATCTTCGAGAGTATAACTTCCTGATCAGAGTATCAAACTAGCAGAACATTTTAATGAGTGGGACATTAGTTTCTTTATGAATTAGAAGGTTGATGGTCAAACACTTCGAGAACGTTACCATCTTCCGTGTGAGACGGCTAAGTCAATAGCTTCACCCGTCCTGCATTTCTGATAGTCAAACCAGGTATTCCGGGAGCCAATTCGCTGTACACTATAGGCAGAGGACAACTTAATTCACGGTTTGACTATTAAAGTACACAGTCTATGCGTTCAAGAACGTTACCAATTGGTATAATGTCAAAAGTTTTAGTCAAGACCTTACCGTCCAAGAACCTAACACGCTGTATCGGCAGTACAACTTCGTGTTCGGAGAAAGAATTTAGTCACCATGTCAGTGACGAGCACCTTAACTTCATGTATGAATTAGAAGATTCATGGTCAAACCGTTCGAGGACGTTACCACACTCCTTGAGAGTCGAACGGCTAAGGAAATATCTTGGCCTATTCTGCGATTAGGAGGGGCAGGCCAGGTATTCCGCAAATAAATCAGCTAAACACTATGGGCAATAGACATATTAATTCACATTTTGATATATTAGAGCAGGCCGTCATGCCGTTTTGGAGCATTACCTATTCGTGTAGCGTTGAACTTCGTACAGAATGCCTTACCCTCCAAAAATCGGACCCGCTGTACCGGGACTATAACACCGTGTTCTGAAGTACGAACGAGTTTACATTTTAGTGACGAGCACCATAATCTGAAGTACGAATTAGATGATCGAAGGTTAAACCAATCGATATCGTTAAAACCTTCTGTGAGGGATGGACGGCTAAGTCAATAGTGTCACGTATCCTGCAATTTCGTGAATCAATCCAGGTATTCCGGGAGTAAATCCGCTGTACATTATTCGCAGCGGGTACCTTACTTAGCGGAGCGAATATTAAAACAGAGCGACACACCGTGTGAGAACGTTACTGATTGATATAAAGTTAATCGTTTCACAGAATGCCTTACCGTCGGAGATGCTAACCCTCCGTATCAAGGGTATAGCTACGTGCTTAGGGAAACACAATAATATACAACTTAGTAACGGCACCTGAAATTCAAGCCTCAATTAGAAGATCGATGGTCAAACTGCCCGAGAATATTTCCACTTTCTGTGGGAGACGAACGGCTAAGTCAATAGCCACACCTTTCCAGTGATTCCGAGTCGAACCAGGTATTACCGGAGTAAATCCGCTACACAGCATTGGCAATAGACACCGTAATTCACGGTTTGAATATTAAAATTGTTTGACCAACCGTTTCAGATCGTTACCGATTGTTACCACCTTCAATGACATTCGAAATCCTAATGGAATTGCTTCACATATCCTGTGTTTCGAGATTCATGCTAAGTATTTCTGATGTAAATCTGCTGGTGAGAATTGACAGTAGAAACACTATTTCGCGTTTTGAATATTAAAGCAGACCGGCAAACCATTGTCAGACGATACCTATTTGCATAATGTTAAACACTTTGCAGATAGCCTTGCCTTCGGAGATGCTAACCCGCATCCTCCAAAGTATACCTTCGTGTTCAGTGGATGAAATAAGTAAACATTTTAACGACTGTGGCCTTAATTTCATGCATGAATTGGAATATCGAGGGGCAAACCGTTCGTGAACCGTATCACCTTATGTGAAATTCACACATCTAAGTAAATTGCTGCATCTGTCCTGTGATTCCGAGATGGAAATCAGGAATTCCAAAACTAAATACGCTGAAAACAATTGGCAGTATACACTTTAAATCACAGTATGAATTTTAAGGCTGAGCGTTACGGGTTTGTGAACGTTACCTCAGGTATAAAGTCATACTTCTTACCGAATACATTATCTTCCACGAACATTACCCGCTGTGTCGAGTGCCATGCTTAGTGCTCCGGAAACAAATTAGGAGGCATTAGAGCAGAAGGACAGCTATCCTTCATTTATGAATAGCAAAATCGAGAGTACAACGGTTGGAGAAGGATCACACCTTCATTGAAAGTCGCACATGTAAGTCCATAGTTTACCTATCCTGTGAATGCGGATGTCAAATCATGTATTCTGGGAGTAAATACGCGAAAATGTTTTGGAAACAGACGCCTTAATTCACGCTGTGAATAATAGAGCAGAGAGTCAAACCGTGAAAAAACGTTACGTATTTCTATAGAGTCAAGCTTTTGCCCGAAGGACTTGCTTCCGCGAAGTTAACACTCCATATCGAGAGTATAACTTCGAGGTCGGGGAAGTAAATCAGTATACATTTCATAGACAACCACCTTAACTTCATGTATGAATTGGAAGATCGAGTGTCAAGCCGGTCGTGAACGTTACCACGCTCTCTGAGAGACGAACGGATAAGTCGATATTTTCAGCGATCCTGCGATTCCGAGTGTCAAACTAGGTATCCCGGGAGCAAATGGGCTGAGCAATATTGGCAATAGACACCCTAATTCACAGTTTGAATATTAAAGTGGAGCGTTAGACCGTTCTGCGTCGGGCACCTCAACTTGGTATATAAATTAGAAGATCGAGTGTCTAACCGATCGAGAACGTTGCCAACTCTTTTGAGAGTCGCATAGCTACGGCCATAGCTCCACCTATCCTGAGATCCCGAGAGTCAAACCCTATGTTCCGGGAGTATATCCGCTGAACAGTAGTGTCAATACACACTAGAATTCGCGGTATCAATGTTAAAGCAGGTCGCCAAGCCGTTGAAGCACAATACCGATTTGTGTAAAGTCAGATGCTTTATCGAAGGCCTTACCTTCCGAGAACATGACCCTCTGGGACGACAGTATATCATCGTTTCCAGAGGAAGAAATTAGTATCCATTTTAGTGATGGCACCTTAACGTCGTGTATGAATTAGGAAATCACGGGCCAAAACGTTCAGAACGGCACCACCGTCTTGGAGAATAAAGGGGCTGAGAGAATAGCTTCAACCATCATGTCTATCCGTCTGTCAAACCAGTTATTCCTGGTGTAAATGCCCTCTACATTATTGGCTATGGACAACTTAATTCACGGTTTGAATATTGAAGCGGGCCGTCAAGTCGTTGTAGAACATTACCTGTTCGTATAGGGTTAAACTCCTTACAGAATGCCTAGCCTTCCGAATAACTGACCGGCTGTATCGAGAATATAAAACCGCATTCAGGCGTACGAACTTGTATACGTTTACTGTCGTGCACCATAATTTCATGCATGAATTGGAAGATAGATGGTCAAACCGTTCGAGAACGTCACCACGTTCCATGAGATCCGTACGGCTAAGTCAATAGCTTCACATATCCTGTGATACTGAAGGACAAACCATGAATTCTGAGAGTCTATCCGAAGTACAGTACTGGTAATAGACAACTTAACTTGCGGTGTAAATAGTAATATAGAGATGCGAACCATGGTAGTACGTTACTTACTGGTATAGGGTCGAACTTTTTACCGGAGACCTTACCCTCCGAGTACATATATCGCTGCAGCAAGTGTCTTGCTTAGTGTTCAAGGAAAAAAATTTGTAGACAACTTAACAGGCCGACAAGTTAATTACATGTATCAATAGGAAGATGGGGAATCAAATAGTCCGAGAACGCCACCACCCCTTTTGACAGTCGCTTGTAGAATGCAATAGCTTCACCTTTCCTGTGATTTTAAGAGGCAAACCATATATTCCGGGAGAAAATCCGCTGATCAGTATTGACAATAGACACCTTAATTCACGGTATGAATATTAAAGTAGAGCGTCAATCCATTTGAGAGCGCTACCGATCGGTATAAACTTAAACGTCTTACACTAGGCCATAACTTCCAAGAAACTCACGCCCTTCATCTGGAGTATAACTACGTTTTCAGAGAAGGAAGTTAGTATTGATTTCAGAGACGGGCACCTTGACGTCATGTATGAATTCGAAGATCGCGTGTCAAGCAGTTCGAGAACGATACCCTCATCCTTGAGATTCGAACGACTAAACCAATAACTACGTATCTTCCTGTACATATTTGGCTTCATACACCCTATTTCACGGTATTGTGAATATTTAACTCCAGAGTCAAACCATTGTAGAAGGTTACGAATTTGTATTGAGTCAAGCTTTTTACCAATGACCACACCTGCCGAGAAGCTAACCCGCCTTGTGGTCAGTATAACTTCGTGTCCAGCGAAGCTAATTAGTATCCATTTGATTGACAAGCACAATAATTTCATGCATCAATTAGGTCGAGAGTGAAACCTTTCGAGAACGTTACTACCGCTGTGAGAGACGAACGGCTGAGTCAGTAGCATCTCCTATCCCGTGATTCCGAGACGCAAGACGGGAAAACCGAGAGTAAGTCCGCTGTAGACAATTGTCATTTGACACCGTAATTAACGGTTTGAAAATTAAAGTAGGGCGTGAAAGCGTTTTGGGGCGATTCGAATTAGTGTAAAGTCTATCACGTTACGATAGCCTTAAATTCTGAGAAGCTACCCGACCGCTTCGAGGGTATAACTTCGTGCTCAGAGAAAGAAATTAGTCTCCATTTCTGTGCCGGGCGCCGTAATTTTATATGTGAATTAGAAGACAGACTGTCAAACCGTTCAGGAGCGCTACCACCTTCTGTGAGAGTCGAGCGGCTAAATCAACAGCTTCACCAATCCTGTGATTCCGAGAATCATGCCAGTTATTCCCGGAGCAAAGCCGCTGAAAAGTATTGGCATTTGTCACCTTAATTCGCGATTTGAACATTAAACTAGAGTGTGAATCTTGAGTAGAACGTTACCAGTTCGTGTAGAGTCAGACTTTTTACCGAAGACGTTACTTTCTGAGAAGCCTAACCCGCTGTAGCGAATGTCATGCTTAGAGCTCACGGAAATAAATTAGTAGGCATTATTGCAGAGACACACCTTATACTCATGTATGAATTAGAATATCGAGGATCAAGCAGTTCGAGAACGTTGCCACCTTCTGTGGGAGACGAATAGCTAAGTCAACAGCTAGTCGCAACCTGGGAATCACAGAGTGAAAGTAGGTATTCCGGGTGTAAATGCGCAGTACAGTATTTGCAATAGACACCATAATTCATTTTATGAATATTATAGTTGATCGTCAAACTGTTCGAGAGCGTTACCAACTGGTATAAAATCAATCGTTTCATCGAACAACATACCTTCCTAGAACCAACCCCAAACTAGCGACTGTCTACATTAGTGTTCATGAAAACAAATTAGTAGATGTTTTAGCAGACGGACAACATAATTGTATGTATGAATAGCAAAGTCCAGACTCAATCCTTTCTAGAACGATAACGTCGTTTCTGAGATACTAACAGCTAAGTCAATAGTTTCACATATCTTGTTTTTCCGTGATTCGAACCCGGCATTCCGGAAGTCAGTCAATATTGCAGTATTATCAATGGTCATCTTAATACACAGGACAAATTTTGATGCCATGAGTCAATCCTTTCGAAAATGATATCACTAGATATAGAGTCGAAGCTTATACAGAAGATCTTCCCTTCCCTGAAACAGCACCCGCTGTAGCGAGATTATGAATTCGTGCTTAGAGAAACAATTTGGTATACATTTTACGGACGTGCAGCTGAATATCATTTATGAAATAGAGGATCCAGAGGTCAAACTGTTTGGGAACGTTAACACATTCTTTGGTGGTCGAACGGCAAAGTCAATAGCATCATATATCCAGTGATGTCGAAAATCAATACAGATATTCCCGGAGTAACTGCGCTGTACAGTGTAGGTAACGGACACCTTAAGTCACAGTTTGAATAATAAAAAAGAGCGCAAACCGTTTGAGAACTATACCATTTGCTGTAAAGTCAAACGCTTTACCGAAAGCCATACCCTACGAAGAAACTGACCGCTGTATGGAGATAATAATTTCGTGTCCAAGGAAACAAATTAATACGCATTTTAGTGACGTACACCTCAATTTCATGCACGAATTAGAAAAGCGACCGTCACATCGTTCTACAACGTTACCACCTCCTTCGAGAGTCTACATCTACATCAATAGCTGCACCTACCCTGTTACTCCAAAGATCAAACAAGGTATTCACGGAGACAATCCACTGTATAGAATTGGCAGCGGACATCTGAACACTAGGAACGAATTCTAAAGCTGATCGTCAAACCGTTGAAGAACATTACCTACTCCCATACTGTCAACCCTGTTACCGAAAGCCTTCCCTTCCGTGAAGCTATCCCGCCGTATAGATAGTATAACTTCGTGTCGAGAGAAACACATATGTATACATTTTAATATTACCATAGCTTCATGTATGAATTACAATACCAGGAGACAATCCACTCGAGAACAATTTCACCTTCTTTGAGTGTCGAACGGCTAAGTCAATAGCTTCACCGATCCTGTGATTACGAGGGACAAACCATTCATTCCGCCAGTAAACCCGCTGAACAGCATTCGCCACAGAGACCTTAAATCACGGTATGAATATTATGGTAGAGAGTCAAACCGTCAGAGAATGATCCAATATTCTTTGTAAGTCTCACATCTAAGGCAATAGCTTCACCCACCCTGTGATTACGAGAGTCAAACCAGGTATTCCGGGTGTAAGTCCGCTGGAGAATATTGGCAACGGACACCTTAATGCACGGTATGAATATTAATGTAGTGAGTCAAACCGACGGAGAATGATACAAGTGCGCATAAAGTTATTCCTTTAACGGAATACCATACCTTCCGAGAACCTATCCCGCCCTAGCGAGTGTCCTTCAAAATGTGCACAGAAACAAATTAGTAAACATTTTAGCGGACGAGCACCACATGTTTGTGTATAAATATCAGCATCGAGACGAAAGGTTAAGTAAGTAGCTTCACATATCCTGTGATTCCGAGAGTAAGACAATTTAATCCGAGTGTAAATCCGCTGAAGTGTATTGGCAATAGTTAGCCTCATTCTCGGGATGAATATTAAGGATGGCCGTGGAGAAATTGCATAACATTCCATATTCGTATAGGGTTAAATTTCCTACAGAACGCCTTACCATCTGAAAAACTGACCCCCTGTACCAAGAGTATCACGCCGTGTTCAGAGGTACAAACTGGTATACATTTTAGTGGCGTGCAGCATAATTTCATGTATAAATCAGAAGAGCTGTGGTGAAACCATACGAGAGCGTTGCAAACTTCTGCGAGAGACGAACGGCTACGTCAATAGCATCACCTATCCTGCGATTCCGAGAGTCAAACGAGGTATTCCGAGAGCAAGCCGGGCCAAGAGTTTTGGTTATAGACAACTTATGTCACGGTATTCATATTGAAATAGGGTGTCAAACACTTTGAGACCGTTACAAGTTGCTATAAAGTCAGACGCTTTACCGAAGACCATACACTCCAAAAAAATAACAGGCTGTATCGAGAGTGTAACTTCGGTTCACAGAAAGAAATTAGTAATCATTTCAGTGACGGGGACCTGCAATTCATTATGAATAAGAAGATAGAGCGTCAAACCATTCGGGAAAATTACCGCCTTCTTTGAGTGTCGAACGGCTAAGTCAAATGCTTCACGCATCCTGTGGTTCCGGCCAATAAATGATAAATAATGTAGCAGACCGTCATACCGTTGTAGAACCTAATGCTGTAGAGTCAAACTCTATCCCGAAGTGTTAAGGGGACGGTCACTATAATGTCTGCTAATTTGTATTGCTGAACACGAAGTTATACCCTCGATACAGCGGATTATGTTCTCTGATGTTAAGGTGTGAGGTAAATAGCAAGCCCGTATGACAATTAGCAATGTTATCAAACGGTCTTACGTTCTAATTTGATACTCATATCGTGAAATAAGGTGTCTATTGTTAATACCGTTCAGCGGATTTACTCCTGGTATACACGGTTTGACCCTCGCAATCACAAAAATATGTGAAGCTATTGACTCAGCTCTTCGACATTTAAAGAAGGTGGAAACGATTTCGAACGGATAGACAGTAAATCTTCGAATTCCTACAAGATGATAAGGTGCTCGCCACTGAAATGTATACGAATTTGTATCTCTGATTACGAAGTTATACTCTCGATACCGAGGGTCAGGTACTCGGCGGGTAAGATCTTCGGAAAAGCTTTTGACATTATTCCAATTGGTAACGTTCTGCAAAGGATAGAGTCAGTAGCTTAATATTCAAACCGTGAGTTGGGAAGTCCACCGCCTATAGTGTACACCGGATTGACTGCCGGAATACCAGTCTTGACTCTCTGGATCACAGGATAGATGAAGCTATTGACTCAGCCGTTCGACACTCAAAGAACGTGATAACGTTCTCCAAAGACTTGGCCCTCAATCTTCTAATTCATACAGAATGTTAAGGTTCCCGTCACTGACATGAAGACTAATTTCTTTCTTTGAACAGGAATTACACTCCCGATACTGCAGGTTAGCTTCTCGGTTGGTAAGGCCTTCGGTTAAGAGTTTGATTCCACACCAATATGTAATCTGTTACATAGGTTTGATTGTGTACTTTAATATTTATATCGTGGAATGGGATGCCTAGTGCCCATACTGAGCAGCAGATTTTCTCGCCGAATACCTGATTTGACTCCCGCAATCATAGGATAGTTGAAGCTATGTCCATAGCCGCTCGATTCACATTGAGGGTGGTAACGTTATCGAACGGTTTGACCGTCGATCTTCCAATTCATTCCTGGAATCATGGTGACCGCCGCGAGAATTAATGATAATTTTTTCTACTGAACACGGTGTTTTGCTCTCGATACAGCGGGTTAGATTCACGGTAGGTAAGACTTTCGGTAAAAGGCTTGTCTCGATACAAATTGGTAACGTTCTCAAATAGCTTGGCGCTCTACTTTAATATTGAAAGCGTGAATTATGCTGTGTATTCCCATTAACGTTCAGCGAGTATACTCTCAGAATATCTAGCTTGACTATCGGAATAACATAAGAGGTGAAGCTATTGAAAAAGCCGTTCGTCTCTCGAAGAATGTGGGATCGTACTAGAAAGGTTTGGCCGCCGATCTTTCTGTTCCTACACGAAAATAAGAAGTTTGTCTGCTGAAATGTATACTAATTTGTCTCTTTCAACGGGAAGCAATATTCTCGATACAGTAGGTTTTGATCTCAGAGGGTATGGTCTTCGATAGGAAGTGTAACTCTATAACAACTAGTATTTATCTCCGACAGTTTGACTTTCTTCTTAAATGTTCATACCCTGGATTTTGGAGTCAATTGCCCATGTAATTCATCGGATTCACTATCATAATGACTGGTTTGACTCTCGGAATTACAGGGTAAGGGAATCAATTGCCTTCTCTATGCGACGTTTTCGAACGGTGAAACTCTCAATCTTCTTATTCATACATGAAATTCAGGTGCTTGCCACTAAAGTGCATACTTATTTCCTTCTCTGAACACGGAGTTATGCTGTCGATACTGAGGGGTAGGTTCTCAGATTGTAAGGCTTTCCTTAGAAAGTTTAATCCTATACCAGTAGGTTGCGGTCTACATCGGATTGTCTTAGTACTTTAATATGGATTTTGTGAATAAAGTAGCTTATAGCCAACAATGTACTGCGGATTTTCTTTCGGAATGACCGTGGTAACGTTATCGAACGGATTGACACACGACCTTCCAATTCATACATGAAATTTCGGTGAACGTCACTAAAATGGGTACTATGTCGTACCTCCGAACACGACGTTATACTCTCGATACGGCGGCTTAGTTTCTTGAAGTTAAGGCCTAGTGTGAAATGTTTGACTCTATAGTAACAAGTAACGATCAACAACGGTATGGATCTGTAAGTAAATATATTTACCGTGAAAGAGTGTGTATGAGGCGAATACTGTACAGCAGATATACTCCCGAAATACCTGATTTGACTCTGGAAATGTAAGGATAGGTGGATCTGTTGATGTATCCTTTCGACCCTCTAAGGAGGTGGTAACGTTCTTGAACGATTTTACCCTTGATCTTTTAACTCATACATGGAATTAATGTGCCCGACTCTATTGTATATAGTAATTTGTTCCTCTGAACACGATGCTATACTTTCGAACACAGCGCATTATACATTCGCAGGGTAAGGCCTTCAAGAAAACGTTTGACTTTATACCATTTGGTAACGATCTCAAATGGGGTGAAGGTCTACTTTAATATTCAGACCGTGAATTATGTTGTCTGCTGGGAATACTGTTCAGCGGATTTAGTCGAGGAATACCTGGCTTGACACCCCGAATCACACGATAGGTGAAGCTATTGACTTATCTGGCCGACTCTCAAAGAGGAATGTAACGTACTGAAACGGTTTGACTCTCGACCTTCCAACTCATACATGAGGTTTAGGTGCCCGCCACAGACAAGAATAATAATTTCTTTCTCTGGATACGATAGAATACTCTCCATGCAGCCGGTTAGTTTTTCAGAAGGTAAAGTCTTCGGTATGATGTTTGACTTTATAGCAATTGGTATGGTTCTCAAATGGATTGAGGCTCTACTTTATCTTTCAAACCGTGAATTAAGGTATCTATTGCCAATACTGTTCAGCGGACGCTCAGAACCATAAATAGAATAACCATAAATATAGGTGGAGCTGTTGACGCATCCCTTGGACCCTCAAAGAAGGTGGGATCGTTCTCGAACGGTTTGACTGTAGATTTTTCTATTCGTACGTGAAAATAATGTGTCCGCCTGCTAAAATATCTACTCATCTGTTCCTGTGAAAACTACGCAGGAGAATCGCTACAGCATGCCAATTGGTAACGTTATCCTATGGCTTGACTCTCTACCTTAACTTCATACCGTGAATTAAGGTGTGCATTGCCAATAGTGTTCAGCGACTTTGCTCGAGGATAATCTTTTCTACTCTCGCAATCAAAGGATAGAAGGAGCTATTGACTTATCCGTTCGTTATTCAAAGAGGGTAGGATCGTTCTCGAGCGGATTCACCCTCGTCCTTCTAATTCATACATGACGATGTAGTGCTTGTCACTCAAATGAAGACGAAGTCCCATCTCTTAACTCGAAGTTATACTCTCGTTGAAGCAGGTGCGATTCGCGTAAGTTAACGCTATCGGTAAATGTTTGACGTTATAGAAATTGGTAACGTTCTAATACGTTTTGACGCTTTACATTTGTATTCAAACCCCGAATTATCGTGTCAATGGCCGATACTATTCAGCGCATTTACTCCGGGAATACCCGGCTTGATTTTCCTAATCACAGAATGGGTAAAGCTACAGACTTAGCCGTTCAACTATAAAATATAGTTGTAACGTTCTTATAATGTTTGACGCTCGACTTTGCTATTGATATATGAAAATGACGTGTCCGTCTGCTGTAATGGTTACTAATTTGTTTTCGTGAACATTAAGCTATGCACTCGCTGCGATGGGTTAGGTTCTCCTATGGAAGGGTATTCTGTGAAAAGAACCACATTGTACGAATTGGTAAATTTCTTCCGCGGTTTGACTCTCTGCGTTAATACACATACCCCGAATTAAGGTGTCTATTTCCAAACCTATTCAGCGTATTAACTCCAGGAATACATGGTTTGACGCTCGTAAGCACAAGAGAGATGAAGTTGTTGACGTCACTCGACTCCCAATGAAGGCGGTAACGTTCTCGAATGCTTTGACTCTCGATGCAGATATTCACACACAAGCACGTGTCCGTACCTGACAGTGTGTCCTAACTTGTTTCCGCAAACATTTTCGAGGCAGTCGCTACGGCGGGATAGGTTCTCGGAGGGTAAGGTATCCGGTAAAAAGTTTGGACCTATACCAGTAGTTAACGTTCTGTGATGGTTCCAATCACTATACCATTATTTATACCGTAAAATAGGGTGTATAACGCCAATACTGTACAGTGGGTCTACTCCCGGATTACCTGGCTTGACTCGCAGAATCACGGGATAGGAGAAAGTATTGTTTTATCCTTACGGTGGTTAGGATTGTGGTAACGGTACCGAAAGGTTTGACCCTTTATCATGCAATTCATACATTTAGTCGATGTGCCTGTCACGGAGGGTAATGCCTTCAGTAGAAAGTTTGACGCTATAACAATATGTAACGTTTGACAAGAATTCGACAATCCAATATAATATTTGTTCCGTGAATTAACGCGGCTATTGGTAATACGGTTATGTGGATTCACTCCCGTAGTACGTAATCTGACTCTCGGAATTCCATGATGTGAGTATCTACAGATTTAACAATTGGACTATAGTAGAAGGTGAAAACGATCTCGCACCGTTTGCCCCTCGATCCTCCTATACATACATGCCAATAAGGTGTCCGTGTTCCAAAATGTCTAGCAATATGTTCCGGTGAACACTCAGCAAACCAATCGCTAAAGCGGGATGGGATCTCGGAAGGTAAGTCTGCGGTAAAAAGTTTGATTCTATGCCAATTCGTAATGTTCTACAACGGTTTTACTCTGCACAATAATATTTACACCTGATGGTATGGCGTGTAACGTTATTACTGTACAGCAGATTTACTCGTGGAATACCTGATTTGACTGTCGGAGTCGCGGAATAGGTGAAACTATTGACTTAGACATTCGCCTCTCGCAGAAGGTGGCAACGTTCTCGAACGCTTTGACCCTCAACCTTCTAATTCATTCATGCATTTAAGGTGCCGTCACTAAATTGTGTACGAATATGATCGTCTGCACACGATGATATTACCTCGAAGAAGCGGGTGAATTTCGCGGATCGTACGGCCTTCTATGAAACTTTTGACTTTACACCAATTGGTAACGGCCTCAAACGGTTTGACGAGCTACTGCAATATTAAACCATGATTTAAGGCGTCTACTGCCAATACTATGTACTACCCGAATATATGGTTTAACTTTCTGAATCACAGAATAGCAGAACCTATTGTCTTAGCCGTTCGACTCTCGGCGAGCGTGGTAAAGCTCTGGAACTGTTTGATCCTCGATTTTGTATGTCATACACGAAATTATGGTGCCAGTCTCTGAAATGAATACTAGCTTCCTTCTCTGAACACGAACTCAATCTCTCGATAAAGCCGGTCAGATTGGAGGAAGTTAACGCCTTCTGTAATCATTTGACAATATATCAATTGGTAACGCTTTATAATGGTTTGACGATCAACTTTAATATTCAAATCGTAAATTATGGTGCTTATAGCCAAAGCTGTTAGGTGAAGCTATTGACATAGCAGTTCGTCAACCACAGACGGTTGCAATGTTGTCGAACGGTTTGACACTTGATCTTCTAATTCAAACACGAAATATAGGCTGCCGTCACTAAAATATATACTAATTTGCTTCCTTGAACACGAAGTTATGCTCACAGTACAGCGCCATTGGCTTTCGGTAGGGAAGGTCTTCCGTAATGCGTTTGACATTATACCAATCGCTAGCGTTGTCAAACCGTCTGACTTTCCGCTCTAATGCGTCAACTGAAATGAACACTGATTTCATTCTCTGAATAGGAACTCATTTTCTCGATGAAGCCGGTGATGTTCGCGGAAGGTAAGGCCTTCGGTAAAACAATTGACTTTATAGTAATTGGTTACGCTCTCAAACGGTTTGACTCTCTAGTTTAATATTCAAGCCGTGAATGAAGGTATTCATTGCCAAAACTCTTCAGCGGACTTACTACCGGAATACCTGGCCTGAGTCTCGGAATCGCAGGAAAGGTGAAGGTATTGACTTAGCAGTTAATCTCTCACATCGGGTGGCATCGACATCGAGCGCATTGACCCTCGATCTTTTATTTCAGACACGAAGCTAAGGTGGCCGTCACTGAATTGAATTCTTATTTCTTCGTCAGGAGACGGAGTTATACTCTCGGCGAAGCAGCTCAGGTTCGCGGAAGGTAAGGCCATCGTTAAGACGACTGACTTTATAGCAATTGGTATCGCACTCAAACCGTCTTAAGTTCTTTAATGTTCAAACCGTGAATTAAGTTGTATATTGCCAAAACTTTTCAGCGGACTTACTACCGGAATACCTGGCTTGACTCTCGGAATCACAGGATAGGTGAAGGTATTGACATAGAGAGTTCGTCTCTCACAAACGGTGTTTACGTTCTCGAGGGATTGAACCTCGATCTCCTAATTCATACCGGAAGTTAAGGTGGCCGCCCGTGAAATGAAGACTTATTTCTTGTCCAGCAGACGAAGTTATGCTCTCGATGAAGGCGGTGAGATTCGTGGAAGATAACGCCTTCGATAAACGTTTTACTTCAAACCAATTGGTAACGTTCTTATACAGACTGACGCTCTGCATTAATGTTCAAACCGTGAATTTAGGTGCCTATTGCCTCTACTGTTCAGCTGTTTTACTCCTGGAATACCTGGTTTGAAATGAAGGTGCTCGTTACTAAAATGTGTACGAGTTCACACCTCTGAACAAACAGTTATGCTCTCGATACAGCGGGACTGTTTCTCGGAGGGTGAGGCCTTCGGTAAAACATTTCACCTTAAAACAATTTGTAGCGTTCTACACTGAATTCACGCAGCACTTTAAGATCCGAACCGTGAATTAAGGTGTCTAATGCCAACACTGTTCAGCCGATTTACTCTCAGATTACCCGGCTTGGCTTTCGGAATCACGGGGTGGGGGAAGCTATTGAAGTAGCCATTCGACAATCATAAAATGTGGTAACGGTTTCGAACGGTTTGACGCTCGATTTTCTAATTCATAAATGAAGTTAAGGCGCCCGTCACAGAACTGAAACTAATTTCTTTCTCTGAACATGAAATTATACTGTCAAAACGGAGGGTTTGCTTCTCCGATGGTAAGGCTATCGGTAAACTGTTTGACTGTATACCAAGGGGCAACGATCTACAATGCTTTGACATTCTACTTTAATAATCAAACCGTGAGTTAAGGTTACAATTGCCAATAATCTTCAGCGATCTTACGCCCAGGGTTCCTTGTTTGGCTCTCCGAATCACAGTATAGGTGAAGCTATTGACTGAGCCGTTCGTCTGAGACAGAATGTGGCAACGTTCTCTAACGGATAGGCTCCTTGTTGTTCTATTCATACATGAAAATGCGGTGTCCGTCTGCTAAAGTATCGCCAGGTCTTTTTCCGTGTGCACTAAGCGAGACACCTGCCGTAGCGTGTTAGGACCTTGGATGGTAATGTATCCGTTAAAATCTTTGACTTTGTACCATCTAGTTATATTCTCCAACGGTGTGACTCCCTACATTATTATTCATAACATAAATTAAGGTGTCCATTGCCTATTGTGAATAGCCGAATCACTCCCGGAATAGGTGGTTCGAAGCTCGGAATAACAGGATAGGTGAAGCTACTGACATAGCCGTTCGAATCCCAAAGAATGTGGTTACGTTCACCAGCTGTTTAACCATCGATATTAAATTTCATACGTGAAATCAAGGTACCCGCCATTGATACGTATAATAATGCCTTTTACAGAACACGAAGATATACTTTCTATACAGCGAGTTTGGATCTCGGAATGTGTAGGTATCGGTAGATATTTTACTCTGTTCCAATACGTAACGCTCTACAGCTACTCGACTACGTTCTCTCACATTGAATCCCTGAATTGAAAGTATCCACTACCAATACTGTTCAGCGGATTTACCCCCGGAATACCCGGTTTGATTCTCGGAATCGCAGGATATGTGAAACTATTGATTTATCCGTTCGACTTTCACAGAAGATGGCAACGTTCTCTGGCGGATTAACCCTCGATTTTCGAATTCATACATGAAGTTAAGGTGGCTGTCACTGAAAGGAATATTAATTTCTTTCTGTGCACAAGAATATATACTTTCAACGAAGCTGCTTAGGTTCGCGGAAGGTAAGGGCTTTGATAAAACGTTTGTCTTTATAGTAATTAATTAGTAACGGTCTCAAACGGTGTGAAGCTGTATTTTGATATTCAAACCAAGAAACTAAGGTGTCTGTTGCCGATACTGTTCAACGGATTTACTTCCGGAATATCTGGTATGACTCTAGGAATCTCAGAATAGGCGCAGCTATTGATTTAGCAGTTCGTCTCTCACAGAAGGTGGTAAAATTCTCGCACCGTATAATCCTCGATCCTCTAATTCCTACATGAAATTAATGTGTCCGTCACTAAAACGTTCATTAATATGCTCCTCTGAACACGAGGGTGCAATCTCGATACAGCGGGGTAGCTTCTCGAAAAGTAAGTTCGTCGGTAAAAAGTTTGACTATATAGTAATATGTAACGTTGCATAACCTTGTGAATCTGTACTTTAATATTTATACCATGAAACTGTGCGCCTAGTGCCAATACTGTACCGCGGATATAGACGCGGATTAACTGGTTTGACTCTTGGAGGCGCAGTATAGGTGAAGCTGTTAAATTAACAGTTCGACACTTGAAGAAAGTGGTAACGTCCTCGAAACGTTTTACGCATGATATTTCTATTCATATATGTAAGAAAGGTGCCCGTCATGCAAATGTATACTCATATTTCCTCTGAACACGAAGATAAACGCTATATGCTGCGGGCATAGTTCGCAGAAGGTAAGGTATTTGGAAGAAGTAGGACTTTACACCAATTGGTTATGTTCTCCGTGGGTTTGACGCTCCAAATTAATATATATGCCGCTGATTGATATGGGATATTGCCAATAGTTTTCAGCGGACTTACTCCCAGAAAACCTGGTTTGACTCTCGGATTCACGGGATAGGTGGAACAATTGACTAAGCTGTGCGATTCTCTAAGGAGGTGGTAACATTCTGAAAAGCTTTGACCCTCGATGTTCTAATTCATACATGTAATTAATGTGACCGTCTCTAAAATGTAAACTAATATATTTCTCCAACTACGAAATTGTGCTTGCGCACCAGCGGGTTAGCATCTCGGAAAGTTAGGTATTCTGTAAGTAGAATGACTTTATACCAGTTGGTTCCGTTCTTCGACGGTTTGAAGGCCTGCTTTAATATTGAAACCGTGAATTAAGGTGTCTCTTGCCAATTCTGTACCGCGCATTTGCTACGGAATACTTGCTTTGACTGTTGGAATCTGAGGATATGTAATGCTATTGACTTAGCTGTTCGATTCTCAAAGACGGTGGTAACATTCTCGAATGATTTGACTCACGATTTTTCTATTCATACATGAAAATAAGGTGTCCGTCTCCTGAAATGTCTACTGATATGTTCCTGTGACCTCTAAGCCAGACAACCGCTACAGAGGGTTAGATTCTCGGACGACAATGTATTGGGTAAAAAGAATGCCTTTATAAAAATTGGTAATGTTTTCCGACGGTTTGAGTCTCGTCCTTAGTATTCATGCCGTGAATTAAGTTGTCTATTGCCGATACTGTTCCGCGAATTTAATCCCGGGATACTTGATTTGACTCTCGGTAGGGCAGGATAGGTGAAGCTATTGAATTAGCTGTGCGACTCTCAAAAAAGGTTATTACGCTTTCGCACGGGTTGACTCGCGATGTTCTTATTCAATGATGAAATTAAGTTGCGTGCCACTAAAATGAATAGCAATTTGCATCTCCAAATTATACACTCGATTAGGTAGATTATGTTCTCTGAACGTAAGGCCCACGGTAGAAATTTTGACTTTATACCAATAGGTAACAATCTGCAACCGATTGACACTCTACTTTGATTTTCGTGCAGCGAATTAGTGTGACAATCGCCAATACTGTTCAGCGGATTTATTCTTGGAATACCTGGTATGCCTATCGGAAACACTGGGCATCTGAAGTTGCTAACTTAGCAGTTCCCATCTCATTGGCGGTCGTAACGGTCTTAAACGGTTTCAGCATCGATCGTCAAATTCATACGTGAATTTGAGGTGACGAGACCATATTGCTTACTATTGTGGCTCACTAAACTCGAAGGTACACTCTCGATACGGCGGGTTAGCATCTTGGTCGGTAAGGCATTCGGTGAAACGTTTGACTTCATGGGAATTGTTACGTTCTCACAGGGTTGTGACGCTGTATTTCAATATTCAATCCGCGGATTAAGGTATTTCTTACCAATACTGTACAGCGCATTTACTCACGGAATACCTGGTTTGACTGGCGGAGTCACTGGATGTATGAAGCTATAAACTTAGCCGTTAAATTCTCAAAGAATGTGGTAACTTTCTCGAACGGTTTGATGATCCATCTCCATATTCATAATGAAATTATGGACCACGTCACAAAAATGGTCACTAATTCCTTCCTCTGAACACGACATTATACTCTCGGCTCTGCATGGTACCGTCCCCGACGGTTGGGCTATCAGTAAGATGTTTGACTCTATGCCAATAGCTATAGCTCTACAATGGCTTGACTGGCTGATTCTACATTCATACCGTGAACTAAGGAGTCCATTGCCAATACTGTCCAGTGTATTTACACCAGAAATTCCTGGTATGACTATCGGAATAACAGGATCGGTGATGGAGCTCACTTAGTTGTGCGACTCTCTAAGGTGGTGATAACGTTGTCGAACCGTTTGACTCGCGATCTTTCTTTTATAAGTAATCGATACACCGGGTATGAATCATGGAAAGTAAGGTGTCCGTGAAGTTGTTTGTCGTCAAACCAATTGGATAAATTCTCCTACGGTTTGTCGCTCTAATTTCAGATTCATACCGCAAATTAAGGTTGTCTGTTGCCGATACTGTTCATCAGATTTTCTCCCGGAATACACGGCCTGACCCGGAAAATCACAGGATTGGAGAAGCTATAGACCTAGACGCCCGACACTCGAGGCTGGTGAAAACGTTCTGGAACGATTTGACACATTATCCAGTAATTCATACTTGGAAGTGAGTTGCACGACACTAAGATGTATAATACTCTGTCTCTCTAAAGTCGAATTTATGCACTCGATGCAGCGGGTTAGCTTCTCGGAAGTTAATGCCTTCGGTAGAATGTTTGACTCTATACCAATAGGGAACGATGCACAACTGTGTGACATTGCGCTTTAATATTTATGCCGGGAAGTAGGTCTTTTAATGCCGCTACGGTAAGGACGATTTTCTCCCAGAGTACCCGGCTTGACTTTCGGAATCACAGGATACGTGAATCAATTGTCTTAAGCGCTCGACACTCAAAGAGGGCGATAACGTTCCCGTACGGTTTCGACTTCCATATTCTAATTTATACATGATGTTAAAGTGTTTGCCACTAAAATGAAGGCTAATTTCCTCCTCTGATCACGAAGTTATACTCTAGAAACGGCGAGTTTGCTCCTCCGTAGGTAAGGCCATCTGTAAACTGTTGGACTTTATTTCAATTGGCAATGCTCTCAAACGGTTTGACACACTTCAATACTATTCAAACAGTGGTTTGACTCTCTGAATCATGGGATAAGTGAAGCGATAGGCTTAGCCGTTCGACTCTCACAGATGGCGGTAACGTTCTCGAACTGTTTGACGCTCGATCTTGTAATTCATGCATGAAATTCTGGTGCGCGTCACTAAACTGTAAACAAGCTTGTACCTCTTGAGACGGTGTTATACTCTTTCTGCAACCTTTCAGTTATTTCGGAGGGTAAGGCGTTCTGTAAGAAGTTTGTCCCTACACGAGCAAGTAATGTTCTATAACGGTTTGTCGGCCTGCTTTAATATTCAAACCGTGAATCGTGGTGTCAATTGCCAACTGCTTCCAGCATATTTCCCCCAGGAATACGTGGTTTGACCGTCGAAAGCACAGGTTAGGTGTAGCAAATGACATATCCGTTCGAACCTCAAAGATTGCGCTAACGTTCTTGAACAGTGTGACCTTCGATTTCCAGTTCATACGTGAAGTCAACGTGCCCGTCACTGAAATGAATACCAATTCCTTTCTCTGAACACGAACTAAAACTCTCCATGAAACCGGTGAAGTTCGCCGAACATAAGGCCTGCGGTAATACGATTGACTTTATACAAATTGCTAACGCTATCAAACGGTTTGACGCACAACTTTAGTGCACAAATCGTGAAGTAAGGTGTCTGTTTCCAATACTGATCAGCGGATTTATTCCCGTAATATCTATTGCGCCTACCCGTATCACTGGATTGGTGAAGCTATTGCCATAGCTGTTAGAATAAAATAGAAGCTGGTAACGGTTACGAACTGCTTTAACCACGATCTTCTAATTCACACATGGAGTTATAGTGCATGTCACTGAAATGACTACTTATTTAGTTCTCTATACACGACGTTACACTCTCGATATAGCGGTTTAGCTTCACGGAAGGTAAGGCCCACTGTTAAAAGTGTGACTCTATACCAGTAGGTATAGTTCTACAACGATATGATTCAGTTCTGAACTATTTACACTATAAATTATGGTGTCTGTTACCAGTGCTATACTGCGGATAGACTCTCGGTATTCCCGGTCAGACCCTCGGAATAATAGGGGCGTTGAAGCTATTGACTCAACAGCACGGCTCTAAAACTAGGTGCTAACAATCTTGCACAGCTTGACACTGAATTTTGCTATTCGTACGTGAAGGTGAGGTGTCTGTCTGCTGAAATGTCTACTCATTTGTTTCCGTGAAAACTAAGATAGACACTCGTTGCAGCGGGGTAGGTTCTCGGTAGGAGATGTATTGCTTGGAAAGAATTACCGTATTTTGTTTGATAATGTTGACCGGTGGTTTGACTCCATGTATGAATTACACGATCCAGTGTCAAAACTTGCGAAAACGATATTACATTCCTTAAAATCGAACGGCTAAGACAGTAGCTTCACCTATCACGTGACTCCGAGAGTCGTACCAGGTATTCCGGGAGTAAATCCGCTGGACACTTTTGCAACAAACACCTTCTTTCACGGCTTGAAAATTAAAGTAGAGCATCGGACCGTTTGAGTCCGTTACCAATTGGTTTATAGTAAAAACGTTTTACCGAAGGCCTTACCTTCCGCGAACCACACCCGCTTCATCGAGCGTATAACTTCTTGATGAGAGGAAGCAATTGGTATCCGTTTTAGTGACGGGCACCTTAACCTCATGTATAAATTAGAAGATCGGGTGTCTAACCGTTCTACAACTTTACAACCTTCTGTGTGAGACGAACGGCTAAGTCAATAACCTCAATAATCCTGTGATTCCGTGAGTCAAACCCTGGATACCGAGATTAAATCCGCTGAAATGTTTCGGCAATAGTCAGCTCATTTTACGGCATGGAAACCAAAGTAGAAAGTATAACCGTTTGAGGCCTTTACCAACTGGAATAACGTCATACTCTTCTTCGCATACTTTACCTCCCGAGAACATAAGGCGCAGTATCGTGGGTATAATATCCCCTTCAGTGAAACCAACGAGTATTTATTTCAGTGATGGGCACCTTAATTTCAAGTATAAATAATAAGATCAGGTGACAAACCGATCGAGACGGTTACCAGCTTCTTCGATAGTCGAAGGGTTGTGTCAATATTTTCACGCATAGATGTAATTCCGAGAGTCAAATCTTGTATTCCAGGAGTAAATCCGCTGTACAGAATTCACAGCGGACACCTTGTTTCCCGGTTTGTATATTAGAGTAGGGAGTCCATACGTTGGAGAATATTACCAAATGGTGTAAAGTCATGCTTTTGACCGAATACCATACCTTCCTAGAACCTAACCCGCAGATCCGAGTATCATGTTTAGGGCACACGTAAACAAATTGGTAGACATTTTAGCAGACGGACAGATCTTCTTCACGTATGAATAGCAAAATCGTGAGTCGAACCATTGGAGAACGATCCCACCTTCATTGAAATATCACATCTAAATCACTGTCTACACCTATCCAGTGATTGCGAGAGTCAGACAACGTATTCTACGAGTAAGTGCGCTAAACAACATTGACAATAGACACACTAATTCGCCGTTTGAATTATACAGTAGAGCGTCAAACCGAGTGAGAACGTTATTAATTGCTATAAAGTCAAAGGCACTACCGACGGCCGTACCACTCGCGAAACTCACAACATTCATCGAGAGTATAACTTCGTGTTCAGAGGATCATGTTGGTATTCATTTCAGTGACTGGCAACATCTCTTCATGTATGAATTATAATATCGATGGTCAAACTGTTCTGGAACGTTCTCACCGTCTTTGAGAGTCGAAGGAATAAGACAATAGCTCCACCTATCATGCGACACCGAGAATCAAAGTAGGCACTCCTGGAGAAAATCCGCTGAACATTATTAGTAATAGACACCGTAATTCACGGTTTACATCTTAAATTAGAGCGTCAATTCAATTGAGAACGTAACGGATTGATGTAAAGTCAAACGTTTTACCGAAGACCTTACCCTCTGGAAAACTAACCCGCTGTATCTAGAATATAGCATCGTGTTCAGAGGGACGAATTAGTATGACTTTTAGTGACAAGCACCTTGGTTACATGCTTCAATTAGAAGATTAAGTGTCAAACGCTTCGGGATGGTTAGCACATTCCTTCTAAGACGAACGGTTAAGTCAATAGCTACATCTATCCTGCGATTTCGAGAGACGAACCAGGTATTACCGGAGTATATCCGCCGCACAGCATTGGCAATAAACACCTTAATTCACGGTTTGCATATGAAAATAGCGCGTGAAACCATTTGAGAGCGTTTCGACTCGGTATAAAGTCAAACGTTTTAACGAAGGCTCATACTTCCCCGATCCACACCCGCAGTATCGAGAGTACAACTTTTTTTCAGATATACAAATTAATACACATTTTAGTGGCGGACACCTCAAGTTCATGTATGAACTAGATAAATGAATGTCTAGCCGTTCGATGTCGTTACCACCTCCTTTTAGAGTCGAACGGCTAAGCAAACAACTTCAACTATCAAGTGATTCTGAGCGTCTTACCAGGTATTCCGGGACACCATCCTTTATGCACTACTGGCAATGGACACGCCAGTTCACGGTTGGAATATTAAAGTACAAAGCCAAACATTTGCAGAACGTTACATATTTGGATAATGTCAAAAGGTTTACAGAATATCATACCCTTCGAGAACTTCACCCGATGAATGCAGACTATTACTTCGTACTACGAGATACAAATTGGTATACATTGCAGAGGAGGGCACCTTAATACCATGTATGAATGAGAAGAACGAGGGTGAAAACGATCAAGAATTTTACTACCTTCTTCGTGAAATCTCGAATATAACACAATAGCTGCAGCTATCCTGTGATTCCGGGAGTCAAACCAGGTATTCCGGGAGCCTATCCGCTGGACAATATTGTTAATTGACAACTTAATTGGCGGTTGAAATATTTATGCTGAGCGCAAAACCGTTTGAAGAACATTACCTATTTGTATAGAATCAAACTTTTCACCGAAGGCCATAACTCCCGAGTAGTCCAACCCGCTGTAGGAAGTGCCATGCTTAGTGTTCATGGCAACATATAAGTTCACATATCTTAGGAGCGCAACAGAATTTCATGTATGAACAGAATTATTGAAAGTCAAACCTATCGAGAGCGGTACCATCTTCTCATAGAGTCGAACGTATAATTCAACAGCTTCACCTATCCTGCTATTCCGACAGGCAAACCAGGTATGCCGGGTGTCAGTCCGCTGCACACTATTGGTTATGGACACCTTAATTCGAGGAATGAATATTAATGTAGAGAGTCAGAACGCGGAAGAATGTAACGTATTTGTATAAAGTCAAACTCTTTCCCGAAGGCCTAACCTCCAGAGATGCTAACCCGCTGTATCGAGCGTATAACACCGTGTTCAGTGAAACAAATTACACATTTTTCTAATGGCGGGCACCATAAATTCATGTATGAATAAGAAGATCGAGCCTCAAACCGTTAGAGAACGTTATCACCTTCCTTGAATGTCATACTTCTAAGTCAATTACTGCATCTATCCCTCGATTCCGAGAGGTAATTCAGGTATTCCAGGTGTAAATGCGAAGAACGGTATAGGTTTTGCCGTTGGTCTCAAACTGTTTGACGCTATACCTTTCTATTCAAACGGTGTATTAGAGTGTCTATTGGCTGTACTTTTCAGCGCATTAACTCCAGGAATACCTGGATTGACTATCCGAATCCCTGGACTGGTGAAGCTATTGAATTAGCCGTTCGAATCTCAAAGTAGGCGGTAACTTCCTCGAATGGTTTAACGCCCCATTTTCTAATTCATTTAACATGAAGTTAACGTTCCCGACACTGAAATGAACACTAATTTCCGTCTGTGTAGACGAGCTTACACTCTCGGTGAAGCCTGTTAGGCTCACGCAAGGGAAGGCCTTCTGTTAAACGATCGACCTTATACAAATTTGTAACGCTCTCGAAGGGTTTGACACTGCACTGTAATATTCAAACCGCGAATTATGGCGTCTATTGCGAAAACTCTTCAGCGGACTTTCTGCCTGTTTTGCCGTGTTGACTCTCAGAATCTCGGGATAGGTGAAGCTGTTCCCCTCTCAAAGGAGGTGGCAACGTTCTAGAACGGGTTGACACTCGATCGTCTAATTCATGCATGAAATTAATATGCTCGTCAGTACATGTATACCAGTTCGTACTTCTGAACACAGTGTTATACTGTGGATACAGCTTGTCAGCTTTTCGGTGGGTATGGCACCGAATATGTTCATACCGTGTATAGAGGTGTCTATTGTTAATACTTTAAAGAGAATTTACACCCAGAATATCTGGCTTGACACTCGGAAACAAAGGATATGGGAAGATATTGACCTAGCCCTTGGACTACCAAGGAAAATGGTTACGTCCTAGAACGGATTGCCCCTCGACCTTCAAATTCATGCATGAAGTTAAGGTGCCCGCTACTAAAATGTATACTAATATGTGTCTTTGATTACGAAGTTATACTCATGATACCGCGGATTAGGTTCTCGGAGGGTAAGGTCTTCGGTAAAACTTTTTATATTATCCCAATTGGTAACATTCTACAAAGGATAGACTCTGTAGTTTACTATTCAAACCGTGAATAAAGATGTCCACCGCCTTACCGTGTACAGCCTATCGTGTCCCGTAATACCTGATTTGGTTATCGGAATAACAGGATAAGTGAAACTATTGACTTAGAGGTTCGAACATCAAAGAAGGAGGAAACGTTCGCGAGCGGATTGACACGCGGTCTTCTTACTCATCTTGAAATTGAGGTTCGCGTCTGTTAAAATATATACTAATTTGTTTCCCTGAACACGAAGTATTATCAACGATACAGCGGATTGTGTTCTCGGAAGGTAAGGTAATCGGCAAGGAGTATGGTGTTATATCAATTGGTAACGCTCACAAACGGTTTGAGGCTCTACCCTAATATTCAAACCACGAAGTAATGTGCCTATTGCCAATACTTTTCATCGGCTGTACGCCTGGAATGTCTGGTTGCACTCTCGGAAACCCAGGATAGGTTGAGCTATTGACTGAGTCTTTCGACCCTCATAGAGGGTGGCAACGTTCTCGATCGATTCGATCGTCGATCTTCTAATACATACATGAAATTAAGGTGCCCGTCACTGAAATGTATTGTAATTTGTATTTCTGATTACGAAGTAATACTCTCGATACCGGCGGTTTAGGTGCTCGTAAGGTATATTCCTCGCAAAATCTACTGACATTATACCAATTGGTAACGTTCAACAAATGTTAGACTCTGTAGTCTAACATTCAAACCGTGAATTAAGAAGTCCACCACCTTTACTGTACACGGATTGACACGCGGAGGACCTGGTTTGGCTATCGGAATAGCAGGAGAGGTGAAGCTGTTGACTTCGCCGTTCGACTCTCAATGAAAATGGGATCGTTCTCGGTCGGCTTGACTCGCAGTAATTCTATTCATACGTGAAAATAATGTGAACTTCGGCTACAATTTATACTAATATATTACCGTGAACAATAAGTAAGACGCTTGCTACAGCGGGAAAGATTCTCTTAAAGTAAGGTATTCGGTAAGTAGATTGATTTTATACGAATAAGTAATTTTCTTCGACGGTTTGACTCTTTACTGTAACATACGCACGGTGAATTACGGCGTCTATTACCAATACTGTCGGGCGGATTTACTCCCGGAATACCTGGTTTGATTATCTGAATCACAAGTACAGGTGAAACTATTGTCCTAGTTGTGACATTCTCAAAGGAGGTGGTAACGTCCTGGAAAGGTTTGCCTCTCGATATTATCATTCATACTTGAAATTAGGGTGCCAGTCACTATAATGTATACTTACATGTTTCTCTTGTTACGAAGTTATTCCCTCGATGCCGCGGGTTATTTTTTCGGAGGGTAAGGTCTACGGTAAAGCGCTTCACTTCATAGCAATTGGTAACGTTCACAAACAGATTGACGCTCTATCTTAATATTGAAACTGTGACTTAAGGTGTCTATTGCCAATACAATTCAGCGGATTTGCACCCGGAATTCCTGGTTTGATTCACGGAATCTAGTGATAGCTGATGCTATTGACTTATCCGTTCTAACCTGAAAGTGGGTGGTATCATTCTCGAACTGCTTGACGATCAATCTTCTAAATCAGTAATGAAGTTCTGGTGCCTATCACTGAAACGAATACTAATTTCAATCTCTGATGACGAAGTTATTGCGTCGATACACCCGGTTAATTTTATTGGAGGGTATGGTCGTCTGTTAAGCATTTGACTGTATAGCATTTTGTCACGTTCTCAAGCGGATTGACGCGCTATTTTAATATTGAAACCGTGCTGTACGGTGTCTATGGCCAATACTGTTCAGCGGATTTAATGAAGGTGCCCGTCACTATTGTGTATACTAATTTCCTTCCATCATCACGAAGTTATACTCTCGATACGGCAGGATAGCTGCACGGAAGGTAAAGCTTTCGGTAAACAGTTTGCCTGTATACTAATAGGTAAAGTGCTACAACAGTTTGATGCTCTTGTTAATTATTCGAACAGTGAATTAAGGTGTTTGTTGCCAATCCTGTACAGCGGATTTACTCCGGGATTGCCTGGTTTACGCCTTGCAAACACTGGATAAGTGATGCTATTGGCTTAGCCGTTCAAATCTCGAAATGGTTGGTAACGTTCTCGAAATGTTTGACCTTCTATCATCTAATTCATACATAAAATTAAAGTGCCGCCACTGAAATGTATAACATTATGTGCCTCTAAAGAGGAAGTTATGCTACCGATACAGCGGGATAGCATCCCAGATGGTAAGGACTTCGATAAAACGAATGGTCTCCTACCAATCGGTTACGTTCTCTGTTTGTCTCTCTACTTTTATGTTCAAACTGTGTAGTAAGGTGTCTATTGCCAGTACTGTACAGCAGATTTACTCCCGGTATATCTCGATTGACTCTCACAAGCACTGCATAGGTGTAGCTATTGACTTAGGCGTTCGTCTCTGACAGAAGGTGGCAATGTTCTCGAGCGGATAGATACTCCATCATTTAATTCGAACGTGAGGATAAGGAGCCCGTCACTGAAATGAATACTAATTTCCTTCTCTGAACACGATCTTATGCTATCGATACACCGGGTTAATTTTTACGGTGGGTAATGTCTTCTGTAAAAAGATTGACTTTATACCACTTGGTAACACTCTCAAACGGATTGACGATATACCGTAATAATAAAACCGTGAATTAACATGTCTCTTGCCAAAACTCTTCAGCGGAAATACTCCCAGAGTACCTAATTTTTTCTCCGAATCACAGGATGCTTGAAGCTATTGATTCCGCCGTTCGTCTCTCACAGAAGGTGGTAACGTTCGCGAGCTGTTTGACACTCGATCTTTTAATTCCTGCATGAAATTAAGGTGCTCGACTCTGAAATGGATACTAATTTCTTTCCCTGAGCACGAAATTATACTCTTGATACCGGGTTAATTTTTTCGGTGGGTAAGGTCTTCGGTAAGATGTTTGACTGTATACGAATAGGTAACGTGCTACAACGGTTTCACGCCCCTATTTAAAATTGAAATAGTGAACCATGGTGTATTTGGCAACATTTCTCAACGAATTTACTCCAGGAATGTGTTGTTGGACTTTCGCAATCAGACGACACATGATGCTATTGCCTTAGCTGTGCCGCACGCAACAAACATGATAACACTTTGGAACGGTTTCACCGGCTATCTTATAATTCCCACATGAAATTATCGTGTCCTTCACTAAAATGAGTAGCAATGCCTTTGTCCGGACACGAAATTATACCCTCGAAACGGCGGGACTGGTATACTGGAGGTATGGTTTCTGTAAGTAGTTTGACACTACACCAATATGTATCGCCCTACAGCGGTTTGACGTCCAGTTTTAATATTCAATCCCTAAATTAATGTGTTAATTTCCAATAATGTACAGGGCATTTACTCTAGGAATACCTGCTTTGACTATCGGAATCACAGGATCGGTGAAACGATTATCTTATCCGTTCGATTTTAAGGAATGTGGTACCGATCTCGAATGGTTCAACCCTCGATGCTACAATTCATACAAGAAATTGAGGCGCCCGACACTAGAATGTATAGTAGTATGCTCTTCTAAACATGATGTTATACTCTCGATTCAGCGGGTTATCTTATCGGTGGGTGTGGTCCTCGGTAAAACTTTTGACTTTATATATATTGGTAACGTTCTCATACGGTTTGACGCTCCATATATAATATTCAAAAAGTGAATTAAGTTGTCTGTTACTAATACTGTTCACCGTATTTACTCCCGGAAAGCATGGTTTGACTCTCGGAACCGCAGGATAGGTGAAGCTATTGTTATATATATGCGATTTCAAGACGAAGGCGGCAACGTTCAAGAACGGTTCCACCCTCGATCTCCTCAATCATACATGAAATCAAGGTGCCCTTCACTGCAATGTATACTAATTTGTACTTCTGAGGACGAAGGAATACTCTAAATACATCGGGTTAAGGTTGGTACCGGTACACGTCCCGGAGGATAAGGCTTTGTTAGTAACTTTTGACACTATCCCAATATGTATCGGTATACAAATATTTTACTGTGTATTTTAATATTCTAACCGTGAACTAAGGTTAGTAGTGTACAATTGCCAGTAGTGTACAGAGGATTGACTCCTGGTATACGCAATTTGACTCTCCGAATCACAGGACAGGTGAAACTGTAAACTTAGCCGTTCAACTCTTAGAGAAGGTGTTAACGTTCTGGAACGGTTTTATCTTCCATCTTTTAATGCATTCATGAAGTTAAGGTGCTCGTCACTAAAATGTAGAATAATGTGTTTCCCTAAACACGTAGCTATACTTTCGAAGCGGCGGGTCAGATTCTTGAACGTTATGGCCATCGGTAAAGAGTTTTACTTGCTACCAAACGGTATCATTGAATCTGACCCCACGGTGTGAATATTATAGAACAGAGTCAAAAGGCTAGAGAACGCTAACAATTGCTGTAACGTCATACTTCATACCGGATACCTTACCATTCGAGATAATAGCCCGCTGTATCGTGGGTATAACTTCGAGTTCAGGGAAAGGAATTAGTGGACATTTTTCCAGGCGGACACCCTGATTCTATGTATGAATTAGAAGATCGGGGGTCGAACCGTTCCAGATTGTTACCACTTTCTTTGAGTGTCCAACGGCTGAGTCAACTGCTTCACCTATCTTGTGATTCCGAAAGTAAAACCAGGCGTCCCGCGAGTAAATCCACTGATCAGTTTTGGCAATAGACATCTTTATTCACGGTTAGAATATTAATGTATTGCGTCAAACCGTTTGAGATCGTTACCAATTGGTATGATGACTATTATTTTACCGGAGACCTTACCTTGAGAGAACCTAAGTCCCTGTTGCCACTGTCTTATTTGTCATTCACGGAAACAAATTAGCAGACATTATAGCGGAAGCACACTTTATTTTAATGTATGAACAGAATTATCGAGAGTCAAACCGTTTGAGGGCGATCCCTTCTCCTTTGATAGTCGAACGGATGAGTTAGTAGCTTGACCTATCCTGTCAATCCGATAGTCAAACTAGGTATTCCGGTAGTCAATACGCTGTACACTATAGGCACTGTATACCTTAATTCACGGCCGGAATATTAAAGTACACAGTCTAAGCTTCGTAGAACGTGACCTATTGGTTTAATGCTAAAAGCTTAATCGAAAGTCTCACCATCCGAGAACCTATCCCGCACCATCGAGAGTATAACCTCGTGTTCAGAAAAGCAAATTAGTCTGCATTTCAGTGACGGGCACCTTATATTCATGTATAAATTACAAGATGAAAGTAAAACCGAACGGGAACGTTATCACCATCTTTGATTGTCGTATGGCTAAGTCAAATGCATCGCATGTTTGAATTACTGGATCGTGAGTCAAACCATTTGAGAACACTATCACCTACTCTGAAAGACGTACGGTTACGTCAATGTCTCCGCCTACCCTGTGATTCGGAGAGGCAATCCAGGCATTCCGGGAGTAACTCCGCTGAACTGTATTGGTAATGGACACATTAATTAGCAGTGTCAATATTAAAGCAGACCATGAACCAGTTATAGGACGTTACCTCTTGCTATAGGGTCAAACACATTACCGATAGGCTAACCTTCGGAAAAGCTAACGTGCCATTTCGAGAGTATAATTTCGTACTCAGAGGCCGAAATTAGTATCCATTTGAGTGAATAGCACCTTAGCTTCAAGTACGAATTAAAAGATGGAAGGTCAATGAGCTCAGGAGCGTTGGCATTTTATGCGAGGAATGAACAGCGACGTAAATAGCTTAACACGATCCTGCGATTCCGAGAGTCAAACCAGGTGTTCCGGGAGTAAATTCGCTGAACCGGTTAGGCAATTTACAAGTTACTTTGCGGATTGAATATTAAAGTAGAGCGTCAAGCCGTTTTAGAGAGTTGCCAATTTGCATAAAGTCAAACACTTAAACGATAGACTTATGTTCGGAGAAGCTAAACTGCCGTTTCAAAAGTATAACTTCGTGTTCAGAGAAGGAGGATAGTGTTCATTTCAGTGACGGGCACCTTAACATCATGCATGATTTGGATGACAGAAGTCATGCCGCCCTATATCGTTGCGACCATCTCAGAGAGACGAACAGCTAAGTCAGTAGCTTCACCTCCCCTGTCATACCGATAGTCAAACCACGTATTCCGATAGACAATTCGCTGTGGAGTATTGGCAGTGGACACCTTAATTCCTGTTATGAAAATTAAGGCGGAGAGTCAAAGTGTCGGCGGACATGATCAATTGGTATAAAGTCATTCTTGATATCCAATACCTTGCTTTCCGAGAACAAACTCGCCGTCGGAAGTGTCATGCTGATTGTTCGCGCAAAAAGAAATCAGTAGATATTTCGGCGGTGTGACACCTTATTTTCGTGTCTGAGTAGTAAAATCGAGAGTCAGGCAGTTGGCGATCGTTACCAGCCCTCCTCAAAGACGCACAGCTAAGTCGATATCTACACGTATCCTGTGATACCATGTGTAGAGCCTAGTGTACCGGCATTAAATCCTCTGAACAGTATTGACGATGCGTACCATCAATGGCGGCAGGAACATCAATGTTGTAAGTAAAACAGTCGGAGAACACTACCAATTGGTATAAGGACATTCTTTTTACCCAACACCATACTGACCGAGAACCACACCCCGCAGGGGCTGCGGTGGGCCTTCTGGTCCATTTGCAGTATGGGTATGACGAACCCACGGTACCCGAGTCGGCCGAACCTAGGCCGAGGTGAGCAAGCACCTCATTCAGGATGTAAGGTGTACTTACGAGGGGTATGACCGGTACGGCCCTGCATTCACTGGTACCTCGGGAACCGGTTCGAGCCCTGGGGCGGGCGGGCTTCGGACCATCGAGCCGCTGGTTGCTTGGATTGGCCTCGTGGGGGCAGTGGTAAGCCCATTTCGGGGTTTAGGGGGGCCCGTCTTCGGACGATGGGACCCTCCACGGGTGAGCTGCGTGAGATCAGCTTGGGTACTGGCCAGCAAAGTCAGTATGGATTTAGAAAGGTGCCGGCCAAAGCAAGGTTGGCGCGTAGGGCTTGCAGCCTGCGGGCTAATTGGTAAGTGCATAGTAAGGTGAGCCACGCACTCCGCTGATTGTGCGTATACCAATCCCGCGTCCATGGGGGCCGTGTAGATAAACCCTAGTGGCTGGAAAGGCACGTAAAGTCTGCGACACACGTTGACCGAGAATCCAATCCACTATAGCAATGGTCTAGCTCCGTTTTCACGTGATCACATCAGTACACATTTTAGCAGAGAGGCACATTATTTTCATGTATACATAAGGAGATCGCGAGTCAATCCGTTTGAGAACGATATAAACCTCTGCTTAGTGTTCAAGGAAACAAATTAGTAGAATCTTTAGCAGACGGACACTTCAATTGCATGTATCAATAGGAAGATGGAGGGTCAAATCATCCGAGAAAGTTACCACCTCTTTTGAGAGTCGCATGGCTAAGGCAATACCTTCACCACACCTGCGATTTCGATAAATATACCATGAATTCCGGGATAACATCCGCTGATCAGTATTGGCAATAGACAACATTTATTCGCGGTACGAATATTAAAGTAGAGCTGCAAACCGTAGGAGAACATTTCCAAATGGTATGACGACAAAGTTCTTGGCGGACGCCTTATTTTCCGGGAACCTAACACGGTGTATCGAGGGTATAAATTCGTATTTATATAAGAATATTTGTATTCATTTTAGGGACGGGCACCTTAATCTCATGGATGAATATGGAGATTGCCAATCAATCCGTTCGAGAACGTTATCACCAACTTTGAGAATCGCACAAATAAGTCAGTACCTTCACCGATCCTGATATTCCGATAGATGAACCAGGTATTCCCGGAGGAAATCCGCTGAGCAGTATTGGCAAGTCTTAATTCGCGGTTTGAATATTACAGTAGAACGTCAAAACGTTACTGGACTTTACGAATTGGTTTAAAGTAATTTCTCTTTGTTTACACATCACCTTACCTTCCAAGAACATACCCCGTTATAGCGTGGGTATTGCTTCGAGCTCACGGAAGCCAATTATTAGACGTTTTAGCGGACGAACGAGTAATTCTTTTGTATGAATAGGAAAGTAGAGAGTCATTACTTCCGATAATGTTGCTACCTTCTTTGAGAGTCGAACGACTACGTCATTGACTTCACATATCCTGTGATTCGGAGCGGCAAACCAGGCATTCCGGGAGTAAATCTGCTGTACAGTGTTGGCATTAGAATCCCTAGAGACCCCTAAGCCGCTTATTGACTCTTGCATTCATCCCAATTGCTTAAGCATGGTCTCATGGGTCGCGAGTAGTTTATCTAACGCGCTTTCGGTTACTTGGTCTTTAGACATTTTGAAAGTTTTTTTTTAGTATAGAGTATGATACATTGGTTAGTGTGGTGAGTCTGTGTTGGGTTTGCAATTTATTGATTTGTTCATCTAATATTTCTAAATTGTGTTTGTAGTTACTGAAATTTGGTGTGACTCAAGGTATTATGGGTATTTCGTCTGATATGAATCCAGCTTTATCTGTGTCCATGTTGTATGTGATAATGTAGTTGTTTATTCTTATAATTGCTTCTTTTTGTACTTCTCCTATTTTCATTGTGTTGTCTGCGTGTGAAAGTGTGCAAGGGTGTTTGGCCGAAATTATACTAGGTATTTCTAAGTGGAGCGTTTCGTGTATTGTGCATAAGGCCGAAATCGTTATGCTGTTTTCGGGTATTGTGATGAATTTGTTATTGGTTTTCATGGGTATGAATGTTATGTGATCTATCTTGAATATAGCCGTACTGCATTTTGATTTACATACATTTTCTTCTTTGCCGTATCGTACCGGTTGATTATTTCTACAAACTAATCATATACTGGTGGTTTTACATAGTGTTCACAATTGTTCATTGTCCATTGTTATGTGTGCGGATGTTCGTATTAACGCATATTCGTGGTTCAGAATTGGGGCCACGAATATTTCTCCTCATTATTCGGGTACAGCGTAGTATTTTACAAGTTTCCATCGTTCTTTTTTTAATATTGTAGTTTTAATTTAGTATATCATAGTGTCTTCTTTTGTTGCCAGAACTATTTCGCCAATATCGATTATCGATTGAAAGTTAAGTATAGTTGGTTCTATGAATTGATCATGGAAAGATATTAATTTCAACATCGTACTTATAAATGTATCTATAGGTATGAATATTGTGTGTATTATACCCTTTTTGCCTAATGTTAACATGAGGTAAATGTCATCAACTCTATTAGCTAGGTCCGACAATATTATTTCCATAATTAATAATGTATCGATTAAATGTTCCTTATTTCTTATTTGACCTATCCTAGTATCTCCTTGATTAATTCTATCTAATACGTGTTGTGATGCTACATCATGTATGAAACTTCTGATTAATGCTGTTTGGCTTTGTATTATTTGAGAGAATGTATTCTGTCTGTAATAGAGTTTGTCTAGATTTTCATTCACAAGTTTCAGGTCAGTTTCGTCCAATGTTCCAAATAATGATTTAGATATGCTACCTATGGCGTTAATAAGTCCTCTTTTTGGTCTAAGGTGTAACAGTATTCGTGGTGTGACTAATCGTCGTTGGAGATTATTAACCATTGACGTTATAGTTTGATAGTCTGTAGTCTCGCAGTCGGTTTGTTGCTGTTTTCAGTATTCTTTTAGGTTGCGTTTGATGGTATATATTTGTTCCATAGTGTCAGTTAGTTCTTTTATGCTAAATATTAGTGTGATTTTTGTTTCCGTGTGATATGTGTACGCGGTTTCAATTTCTTCCGTTACTATTTGGCTGTTTTCTACCTCTTGAATTATTAGGTCCTTCCCTCTGATTAATCGGATCTGGAATAATATGGTTCAATTCTCTTCCCGTGTACTATAACTAGTTCATCATATATGAATATAACGTAATCAGGGGTTTTAACATCAAATATCTCGTACGATCCTAACCATTCCTTTTCGAGTTTATTAGCTTTACTTTCATTATGCAAAAGTACTAAGACTCATTTCATGTTACTATTTTACTATCTTGTGAAGCTTTATATTTATTTTTATTTTTTTCAGTTATATCGCATGTTCTAAGTATTCTAGATGTCTTTGTTTCCAAAGTTCTACCAGAGTGTCTTTAGATAATTTAGGGGTAATTGCTACAGCAGAAGGTAGATTGGCTCGACTTCGTCTTCCGAATGTTGATTCAAATGGTGAATAACCTGTTCCTGCATGAATCGCGGTGAGGTAAGCTAGACTAATGTGTTTTAGTTTTTCGTCCCAATCATTTTGTTGTTAACCAATATTAGTTCTCGGCATGTCCTTTATCATTGCATGAGCTCTTTCGAGACTACCATTGACTGTGGGTGGAAGCAGGTGGTTTTTATATGCTTTATGTTAAACAAGTTTCCAAATTCTGTCATTAATTTACATATGAAAGTCTGTCCTTGGTCGGTTAGTATGTGTTTTGGGGAGGAAAATATGTATATCTAATGATCTAAGAGGGAGTTGATTATTGATGAAGCTTGTTGGTTCTTTAAGGGAATCAGCTTTTGTATTTTTTTAAACAGTCTTGTATTGACAGTATAAACTGGTTTCCTGATTTGTTTCTTGGTAATGTTCCAATTATGTCGAGTCCTACTTTGTCGTTTGGGTTTTCTGGTGTATCAGTGATGATTGCCTCTTCTCTTGTTCTTACCCTTGTTAGTTTGTTGGTCTGACAGGTTTTGCAGCTTCTCATGTATTCCGCTACATCTTCTTCTACGTTTTTCCAATAATATTTCCTTTTGATTCGTTCAATCGTGCGTATTTCTCCTACATGCTGTTGTAAGTCGTGGGATTCCTTTGGGATTTGCTTGATTTCTACTTGATTAATTTCCTTTATATGTTCTGTTGCAAATTTTAGATTCATACCTTCATAATCTTTCATAAGGAATCTTAACATTAGTTGTATATTGATCAAGTCCAGTCTCCTGATGTCTTGATTGCCGAATTTTATTTTCTTCTGGTTTTGTTGCAGAGCCATGAGAGCATGTAATTTGAGTAACCAATCTTTTTCGCTATATGGTCCAAGGAGGTCGTAAGATACTTGGTTCCAGTATGGTTTGTTAGCTTCCAGTTTGAATGGCGTATTCTTGCTTGGTGATGTTTTCCAGTCTACATATGCTTCGAGAAGTTTATTTTCATCATCTATGTTCGTCATGGTTGATGGGCCTCCTAGTTCGACTGGTAGGGAATCCTCTATTTCCTGTGGGTTTATTATTCGCATTTCGATGTTTACCATTTCGTCTTTCACTATTCGCGTCGGGAATAATCGTGATAATCCGGCTGCTACTACGTTATCTTTTCCTTTCTTATATTCGATCTCATAGTCATATTCTTCTAGCCTCAATCTCCATCGCATGAGTCTCGATGAAGGATCCTTGATATTATGTAACTATTTCAATGCCTCATGATCCGTTTGTATTATGAAGTGTCTTCCGAGTAAGTATTGGCGTAACCTTTTGATCGCCCAAACTATGGCTAGCAGCTCTTTTTCCATGGTAGTATAATTTCTTTCTGCGGAATTCAGGGTACGTGAGATGAAATTGCACGGATGTCCGTCCTGTGAGAGTACAGCTCCTAACCCTTCGTTGCCAGTACAAATGCCTTTTTAAAATCCGGGTATTGTAATATAGGTTGCTCGCATAGTTTATTTTTCAAAGCGTTAAATGCTGATAGTTGTTCTTCGTTCCAGTGAAAGGGATTAAAGGGGTTAATATTGTTAGGTGTTTCGCAATTGTGGCGAAGTTTTCAATGAATTTCCGATAGTATCCAACTAATCAGAGAAACGATTTTACCTTTGTTATATTTGTAGGATTGGGAAAATTTTTTATTTATTTTATCCTTTTGGGATTTGGTTTAATTCCGTCTTTAGTGATGGTATGTCCTAGGGATTCGAGTTCGGGTTTCAGGAACTCACATTTTTCAGGCTGTATCTTCAGTCCAACTCCCTTCAGTCTGTTAAATACTATTGCTAGGTTGCGATTGTGTTTGTCTATAGTGTTCCCAAATATTACTGTATCGTCTAAATTTCCAAAACAGTATTTGTCAATCAGTCCTCGTAATGTGTTGTCCAGCATTCTTTGGAATGTGGCTGGCCCATTCTTTACACCGAAAGGCATTCTTTTGTAGTGAAAATGTCCGTCCGTCGTGCTGAAGCCAGTGTACCTTTTGTGGTTGGGGTTCATAGGTATTTGATGGAAGCCTGAAGAGTAATCCAATGCACTGAAGAATTTAGCATTTCCTAGGTGGGCGAATATGTCATCGGCTTGCGGAAGTGGATATGCATCCTGATCGGTGATCTCGTTCAACTTCCGAAAGTTAATCACAATTCTCCATTTTTGTTTGCCAGACGCATCCAGTTTTTCGGGCACTACCCAGACTGGTGCGTTATAAGGTGAATCTGAATCTTCTATTATACCTTTGTTTAACTTTTCTCTAATTTGGCTTTGGATCTCTTTTTTGTAGCATTCCGAAGTTTTGTATGCCTTAATATTGACGGGTCTGTCTGTTATTACGAATATGTTGTGATCGGATAGTGCGGTACAAGGTGAAGGTTCATTGTCAGTTGAAAAGATGTTATAACAAAAGCATATAATTTTCAGAATAGGTACTCTTAAACCTTCTTCAATGTGGTCGAGTCTAAGCTTGGTCAATATTTCTGTGATTTTGGGATTATCTGAATCTATTTGTCTGTGATTCTCAATTTGAATATCATGCTCACCGTTATTAAAGAAACAAACACGAACAGGTTCATCGTTGAGCTTAACTACGTGGGTAACTGATCGTCTGCTGGGGACACTCTGGGCGGTCGGAGTCGTCTGTAATTCAAAGACATCGTTATTAAGTTGGAGTTGCTTGTTACTTATTGTGTATTGACATTTTTCTAGAAAGGGTAAACCTATTATTCCGTCTTCTATCAATGGGAAGTTGTCCTCTACTATTAACAATTCGTGTATTAACTGCCAATCTTTTACCGGTGTGTAGCTAGAGATCTTGAATTTCGTGGAACCTAATTGAATTATTTTATCTTGTTCTAACTTTATCGGGTCTCTGACTAGTCCTCTCTTGATAAGGTTGGCTCCTGCTCCGATGTCAATGAGAAATCTTCCTCGTCGGTGGGATCCCGGGAATCTGGTTTCAATGCATCGTAGCTCGCCTGAGATTTAATATAATCTTCTAGTCTCAGGTTGATTACTCTTGGCGGAAATTTTCCTGTCTGGACTCCATGAAAATTTGTACACTTTAATAGGTAACACTGTGACTCCTGATGTCCTATTTTTTGGCAATACTCGCAGCGTATCGGGTTATTTGTCAGTCTTTTGGTCTCGGTGTATATTTTGGGTCTCGGATTTCCTCTGTATTCCAGGTTTGGTCTTGTCATGGGTCTTGATGATGGTGAAAGTCTAGGTATATTCTGTATTCGTTTTGACTCTTTAAGTCATGTTTCTATGTTACCTGCTTCTTGTTGTGCATCATTGATTGATCCGGGTTTCATAGGAAGTACTAGCTGAGCTATTTCCACACGCAGGTTGCAAATGAAGAATCTTGTAGCCTCATGTGTCTCTTCTTCCAATGCTATGTTCCTAGCAGTTAGGTTTCTATGCTTATCTTGAATGGCGTTCTCCTGTTCTCTTAGACTCTGACGAAAGCGATTTGCATAAGACAGCACGCTTTCGGTTTGTCCTTGCTTCGTCTGTTGCATCCTACTCCGGCGTCCGCTTATGGTGGTTGGTGTCGAAAGTTGTGATCGTAATGCTTCATATAAATCGTCGTAGGTATTTATCTGGCATAACTTGATGGCCTTTCTTGCTTGAACGACTATCCTTTGTGCTATTATCATCCGTAGAAGCATTGGTTGGTCGAATGTTCTGTTTCATGAGAAACTTACCGTTTTGATGAACTCTTCTGTCCCGATATCGTCCGCTCCATTCAAGTTTTCCACGCTTCGCAAAACTTTGGTTGGGTCCATCAGTACTGGTTCGTGCGGTGTGCTTCTCGTTTGTTGGTGTTCTGTAGGTAGGGCGGATGGAAATGGTTTGCTTGTTTCATACCCAGTTATGGCGGTCGATGTTACTTCGTCTTCAGTGAGGCTTGGTTCAGACCGGATTATGCTTTCTCGTGCAAATCCCAGTAATTCCTGCTGTTGGGCTTGGAACTTTACATCCAATATCTTTATTGCTTTTGTTAGGTTTGATATCGCGGAGTTGTGCGGTATAGTTTGCTTAGTGTTAGCCACTTGTCGTACCTCTATGCCGCTTATTGACTCTTGCATTCTTCCCAATTGTTTAAGCATGGTCTCTTGGGTCGCGAGTAATTTATCTAATGCGTTTTCGGTTACTTGGTCTTTAGACATGTTCGAAAGATTTTTTTTTTTCTTTACCTCGGTTCTCTGCAGGTTCCCTGAAGGTGCAACCTTGGCCCGGTTTTCTTCTTGTTCCGTACAGAAAGTATTTCCGTTGCTCCTCAGGTGGATTTGCTGGTATTTGGCGTATCCTATCCTGGCTGGATCGCCAATTTTGTCACGGGGAAATACGTGGAAAGCATTGAAATGAAATATAAACCAATTTTGTCACGGGGAAATACGTGGCAAGTATTGAAATAAAAGATAAATGGGAGGGTCTTCAACCTTGGTAGAAGAACCCCCTTTCTAAAAGAAACTATGTTTCTTATATTAATTCTTATTTCGAAAAATAAGTGAAATACCGATGTTGAATAGTTTTAAATATTTAACGTAAGTATTCAGGATAGGTATACGAATGCAGAAACGTTCCGTTTGAGATATAATATAGAACTGTCTTAGTCGTTTGTGCTCGGTTTCTATACTATAATTTTCTGGTTGAGTAAGCGGTTTCTAGCCACGTGTCGCCTGGTTTTGGCTGATTTTGCTACGGTTGCTGTCTGGGCGATGCGTCTAGTGATGCGTCGGCTGGAGTTTGGCTGGCCTCACAGTATTTCAGGAGTAAACCCGCTGTATACTGTTGGCAATGGACACTTTTCTTCGCGGTTAGAATGTTAATGTAGGGCGTGAAACTGTTTGAGAACGTTACCACGTGGAATTAAGTCAAACGCTTTACCAAAGATCATACCCTCCGTGACTCTAATCCGCTGTCTCGACAGTATAAATTCGTGATCAGAGACACACATTAGTATGCAGCTTAGTATCGGGCACCTTAATTTCATGTATGAATTAGAAGATCTAGTGTCAGATCATTCCAGAACGTTACCGCCTTGGTTGAGTGTCGAACGGCAAAGGAAATGGCTTGACACAGCCTGTGATTCAGAATGTCAAACAAGATATTCCGGGAGTAAATGCGTTGTACAGTATTGGTAATAGACACCTTAATTCACGGTTTGAATATTAAAGCAAGCCGTCAAACCGTTGTAGAAAATTACCTATTCGTGTAGGGTTAAACTTCTTACAGAATGCCTTACAGTCCGAAAAGTTGACCCGCTATATCGAAAGCATAGCAGCCTCTTAATGAGTGCGTAATATTATACGTTTTAATGACGGGGACGACAATTTCGTCTATGCATCAGCAGCTCGAGGGTCAAACCGTTGGAGAACGTTATCTCCTTCAGGGAGGCACGAACGGCTAAGTCAGGATCTTCACCTATCCTGTGATTCCGAGAGTCAAGCTAGGTATTCCGGCAGTCAGTCAGCTGAACATTATCTGCAATGGACACCCCAATTTACGGTATAAAGATTAGAGTGCAGTTTCAAGTCGTCGTAGATCCTTACCTGTCGGTATAATGTCATACCTTTTACCGAAGGCATTATCTTGCGAGAACGTAACCCGCTGTGCCGAGAATGTAACTTCGTGGTCAAGTAAGCAAAAGAGTCTAAATTTTAGTGACGAGCAACTTAGTTTCAAATATGACTTAGTAGATCGAGTGCCAAACCTCTCGAGAACGTTACTACCTTCTGTGACAGTCGAACAGCCAAGACAATAGCTTCAGATATCCTGTGATACCGAAAGTCAAACCAGGTATTCCGAGAGCACATCCGCTGGACAATATTGGCAATGGACAGCTTCTTTCACGGTACGAATATGAAAGTGGAGCGTCAGGCGGTTTTAGAGCTTCATCTTTTAGTTTAGAGTCAAACTTTTTAACGAATGCCATACCTTCCGAGAAGCCCAACCCGCTGAAGAAAGTGTCTTGCTGAGTGTGCAAGGTAGAAAATTAGTAACATTTACTCAGGGAATACATGGTTTGCCTCTTCGAATATTGGAATACGACAAGCTATGGACTTAGCCGTTCAACTATCAATGAAGGTGGTAACGTTCTGGAACGGCTTGATTCTCGATCTTATAAATAATACGTGAAATTATGGTGCCCATCATTAATATGTATACTAATGCATTTCTCTGAGCTCAAATTTAGACTCTCGATACGGGGGATTACATTCTCGGCAGGTATGGCTTTCGGTAAAAGGTTGAATTCTATACAAGTAGGTAACGCTATAAAACGGTATGTCGGTCTGCTTTAATATTGATTCCGAGAATTAAGAATTATATTGCCAATACGGTGCGGGGCACTTACTCCCAGAGTGCCTATTTTGTTTCTCGGGATCCTAGAATACGTGAAGCTATTGACTTAGCCGTTCGAATCCAATAGAATGTGGTAACGTTCTAGAGCAGTTTGACTGTCGATTTTGCTATTCAGACACGAAAATAAGGTCTCCGTCAGCTATGATGACTACCATTTTGTTTCCGTGAGCAGTAAGCAAGACCCTCGCTGGTTCGGTGTTCGTTCTAGGGCGATAAGTTATTCGAAACAAGATTTGACTTTATACCAGTTGGTAATGTACTCGAACGGTTTGACGCTCAACTTTAATTTCCATACAATCAATTAGTGTGCCCATTGCCAAAACTGTTCAACGGATTATCTACCGGAATACCTTGTTTGACTCTCGTAATCACGGGATAGGTAAAGCTACAGATTTAAACGTTCGACTCTCAATGACGGTGGCAACGTTCTCCAACGTATTGACCCCGATCTTTATTGTTCATACGTGAAATTATGGGGCCCGTCACTGAAATGCATACTAATTTACTTTGGCGATCACGATGTTATACTCTCGATACAGCGGCTTATATTCACCGCAAGTGAGGCTTTCGACAAAAGCTTTGACCCGACACCAATTGATAACGATCTCAAATACGTTACCGATCTACTTTAATATTCAAGCCCTAAAATAACGTGTCCAGTGCCAAGAATGCTTTGCGGATTTTCTCTCGGAATACCTTGCTTGACTCGCTGTACAAAATTTTGGATGAAGATATTGATATAGCTGTGCAACACATAATAGAGGTGGTAACGTTATCAAGGGGCATGACGATCGATCTTCTTCTTCATACACGAAATGGAGGTTCCCGTCGTTGACCAGAAAACAAGTCACTTTCTCTAAGCACGACGTTATACTCAGGATACAGCAAGATAGGCTTTGGAGGGTGCGATTTTCTTTCAAACTGTCGACTTTAAACCAATTTGTAACCGTCCGAGACGAATAGATGCGCGACATTAATAATCATACAGTGCGTTACGGTGTCTTATATCAATACTGTTCAGCGCATTTACTCCCGGAATGCATGATTTGATTCTCCAATTCACAAGATACGTAGAGATACTGTCCTAGCCGTCCCGCACGCAAAGAAGGCGGTTTCGATCTCAAAAGGTTTGACTCCCGATCTTCTAATTCATACATGAAGTTAAGTAATCCGCCACTCAAAAGTATAATAAATTGCGTCTCTGAACACGACGACGTATCCTCGACACAGCGCGTTAGCTTCTCGAAATTTAAGGCCTTCGTTAAAAGGTTCGACTCTATAACTGTACGTAACGTTCTTCAACGGTTTGACACTTCACTTCATTATTCATTCCGTGAATTGAGGTGTCTATTGCCTAAACTGCTCAACGTATTTACTCCCGCAATACATGGTTTGACTCTCGGAATAACAGGACAGGTGAATCTATTGGATTTGCTGTGCGACTCTCAGAAATGGTGGTAACGATGTGCACCTGTTTGACCCTCTATATCTTCTAATTCATTCACGACGAGAAGGGGCCCATCACAGAAATGAACAATAATTTCTTTCTCTGAGCTCGAAGTTATATTCTCGATACAGCGGGTTCGGCTTTCCGAGTGTAAGGTCTTCCGTAAAACGGTTGACCTTAAGCAAATAGTAACGTAGTTAAGCAATTTGACGCACCAGATTAATATTCGAACCGTGAATTAGGGTTTCTATTGTCAATAATGTTCGGCGGATATACTACTGGGATAGATGGCGTGGCTTTCGGAATCACAGGATAAGTGAAGGTATTGAAACAGATGTGCGACTCCCAAAAAGGGTGGGAACATTCTCAAACGGTATGATTCTCTGTCTTCTTGTTCAAACATGAAAATATGGTTCCCGTCAGTAAAAATTATACTAATTTGTTCCTCTGAACACGATGTTATGCTATCGATTCAGCTGGCTAGTTTTTCGGCTGGTAAGGCATTCTGTAAGAAGTTTGGCCACACACCTACAGTTAATGTTCTGCATCGGTTTGACGGCCTGCTTTAATATTCAAACTGAGAATAAAGGTGTCTATTTCCAGTACTGTGCAGAGGACTCCCACCGGGAATACCGGTTTTAACTTCGGAATCCCAGGATAGGTGATGGTATTGTCGTAGCCGTTCGTCTCCCACAAGCGGTACTCACTTTCTGGAGGGATTGACCCTCAATCCTCTAATTCAAACAGGAAGTTAAGGTGGCCGCTACTGAAGTGAAGACTTATTTCTTGTCCTGAAGACGAAGTTATACTCTCGATGAAGCCAATGAGGTTCGCGGATGGTTAGATCTTCGGTATAACATTTGACTTTGCAGCAAATGGGATAGTTCACAAGCGGTTAGCCTGTCTGCATTAATATTAAATCCGCGAATTGATGTGTCTATTACCAAAACAGTTCCCCAGATTTTCACCCGGCATACCTGGTTTATGTTGCGGAATCACATGTTAGGCGTAGGTATTGGCATAGCCGTTCGACCCTCAAACAAGGTGGTACCGTTCTCGAGCGGCTTTTCTCTTGATTCTTATATTAATTCATGAAACAGTGGTGTACGTCAGCTAATATGTGGACAAATATGTTCCCGACACCAATAAGCAAAATACTCGATACAGCGTTTTGAGTTCTCGGAAGGTAGGGTATTCGGTAAAAGAAATGACGATATACCAATTGCTAACGTTCTCAAACCGTTTGACGCTCCGCTCCGATGCGTCAACTGAAATGAACACTAATTTCATTCTCTGAATACGAACTCATTTTCTCGATGAAGCCAGTGATGTTCGCGGAAGGTAAGGCCTTCGGTAAAACTATTGACTTTATACCATTTGGTTACGCTCTAAGACGATTTGACACTCTAGTTTAATATTCAACCGTGTGGTAAGGTGTCCATTGGCAGTGGACTCTCGATCTTCTAATTTATACATGAAGTTAAGGAGCCATCAATATAATGTAATCTTATATTCTTCTCTTAACACGAACTTATACCCATGACGCAGCGGGATAGCTTCTCGGACGTTTAGGCTTACGGTAAAACGTTTGACACTATACAAACTGGTAACGTCCTCCATCGTTATGACGCTCTACTTTGATATATAAACTGTTAATTTATGTGTGCATTACCCATACAGTTCAGCCGCTTTACTCCCGGAATACCTGGCTTATCTCTCGGAATGGCAGGATAGTTGAAGATACTTACTTAGCAGTTAGTCTCTCACAGAGGGTGGCATCGTCCTCGAGGGGACTGACCCTCGACCTTCTAATTGAGACACGAAGCTAAAGTGCCCGTAACGGAATTGAAGACTTGTTTCTTCATCTGAAGACGAGGTTATACTCTCGATGAAGCCGGTGAGATTCGCGGAAGATAACGCATCCGATAAACGTTTTACTTCATACCAATTGGTAACGTTCTAGAACAGACTGACGCTCTGTATTAATGTTCAAGCCGTGAATTTAGGTGTTTATTGCCAATACTGTTTATCTGCATTAACCCTGGAATACCTGGTTTGACTCTCGGAATTGATAGATGGATGAAGTTATCGATTTAGTCGTTCGCCCCTCGCTGAAGGTGGCAACATTCTCGAGCGGATTGACCCTCGATGATCTAGTTCATGCATGAAGTTAAGTTGCTCGTCACTAAAATATACAATAATGTGTTTCCCTAATCACGTAGCTAAGCTCTCGAAATGGAGGGTCAGATTCTAGGACGTTAAGGCCATCCGTATAGAGTTTGGCTTGCTATCAAACGGTATCATTGAATCATAACTCACGGTATGAATATTAAAGAACGGAGTCAAACCGCTGTTGAACGTCACCAATTACTGTAACGTCATACTCCATACCGGATACCTTACCTTTCGAGATAATCACCCGCAGTTACGTGTGTTTAACTTCGAGTTCAGGAAGAGAAATAAGTGGACATTTTACCAGACCGACACCTTAATTCTATGTATGAATTAGAAGATCGGGGGTTGTACCGTTCCAGATTGTTACCTCTTTCGTTGAGTGTCGAACGGCTGTGTCAATAGCATCACTTATAGTTGCGATTCCGAGAGTCAAGCCTGGCATGCCAGGAGTAAATGTGCTGAACATTATTAGCAATAGACATCTTTATTCACAATATGAATATTAAAGTAGAGCGTCAAACCATATGGGAACGTTACATATTGACATATCATCATACTCTTTACCGTGTACCTTACCATCGAGAACATAATACGTTGTATCGTGGATTGAATATCCTGTTCAGAGAAACAAATGAATATACATTTTAGTGACCGCCATCACAAATTCATTTATGAGTAGGAAGATCGAGAGTCAACCATTTCGAGAATGTTACCGCCTTTTTTTATTGTCGCATAGCTATTGCAATATCTTCACGTATCCTGTGATTCCGAGAGACACACCATCCATTCCGGGAGTAAATCCGCTGAACTGTGGGTGCAATGCACAATTCACGATTTGATCAGTAAGGTATAGAGTTATACTGTAGGAGAGCATTAATAGTAGCTATAGAGTCAAATTTTGTGGCCCAGGCCTGACGGTACGTGATGTCAACACTCTGTATTCAGAGTGCAAGTTTGTGTTCAGAGAAGAAAATAATTATACATGTTTGTGATGGGCACCTTAATTTCATGTATGAATTAGGAGATCGAGGATCTAGCCGTGAGAGAACGTAATCACCCTGAATATGGGTCGAAAGGCTCTGTCAATAGCTTTCCATATCCTGTGATACCGAGTGCCAAGTCAGGTATTCCGGATGTAAGCGGGATGAACAGCGTTGACAAAGGACACCTTACTTCCCGGTATATACAAGATGGTCATGAGACAAACCGTGGAACATCAATAAAAATTCATGTAGAGTCACTCATTTTACCGAATACCTTACCTTCCGAAAACCGAACCCCCTCTCGATAGTGCCTAGCATAATGTTCACAGAAACACCTCAGCAGACACTTTAGCAGAAGCAGATCTTATTTCCATGTATTAATAGCAAAATCGAGAGAAGGACCTTTCGAAACCGTTACCATCTTCATTTCTAGCCGCGCAGCTACTTCAATAGCTTCATCTACCTTGAGATTCCGACAGTATCGCCAGGTATTCCGGGAATAATCCGCTTAACAGTTTAGGCAATAGACAGCTCATTTGACGGTATAAATATTAAGGAAGAGCGTCGAAACCTTAGAGAGCGATACCAATTGGTATAAAATCAAACTTATTAGTGAAGGCCTTACCTTTCGCCATCCTCACCGGCTTCATCGAGTGTATAACATCGTGTTCAGTGAAAGAAGTTAGTGTTCATTTCAATAACGGAAACAATAACTTCATGTTCAAGTTAGAAGATCGGTGGTCAAACCTCTCGAGAACTTTGCGACTTTCTATCAGGGACGAACTGCTAAGTCAGTAGCATAACCTATCCTGTGATTCCGAAAGTAAAACCAGGTATCCCGCGAGTAAATCCACTCCTCAGTTTTGGCAATAGACACCGTAACTTTCGGTTTGAATATTAAAGTATTGCGTCAAACCGTTTGAGAGCGCTGCCAATTGGTATAACGACAATCGTTTTACTGGAGACATTACCATTAGAGAATTTAAGTCACTGTTGCCACTGTCTTAGTTGTCATTCACGGAAACAAATTACCAGACATTATAGCGGTGTGACACCTTATTTTCGTGTCTGAGTAGTAAAATCGAGAGTCAGGCAGTTGGCGATCGTTACCAGCCCTCCTCAAAGACGCACAGCTAAGCCGATATCTACACGTATCCAGTGATACCATGTGTAGAGCCTAGTGTACCGGCATAAAATCCTCTGAACAGTATTGACTATACGTACCATCAATGGCGGCAGGAACATCAATGTTGTAAGTCAAACAGTCGGAGAACACTACCAATTGGTATAAGGACATTCATTTTACCCAACACCATACTGACCGAGAAACCCCCCCCCCCCCCCACGCAGGGGCTGCGGTGGGCCTTCTGGTTCATTTGCAGTATGGGTATAACGAACCAACGATGCCCGAGTCGGCCCAACCTAGGCAGAGGTGAGCAAGCACCTTATTCAGGAAGTAAGGTGTCCTTACGAGGGGTATAACCGGTACGGCCCTGCATTCACTGGTACCTCGGGATCTGGTTCGAGCCCTGGGGTGGGCGGGCTGCGGTCCATCGAGCCGCCGGTTGCTTGGGATGGCCTGTGGCCATCCTGGCAGTGGCAAGTGGTAAGCCCATATTGGGGGTTAGGGGGGCCCGTCTTCGGACGGGGAGACCCTCCACGGGTGAGCTGCGTGAGATCAGCTTGGGCACTGGCCTGCAGAGTCAGTATGGATTCAGAAAGGTGCCGGCCAAACCAAGGATGGCGCGTAGGGCTTGCAGCCTGCGGGCTAATTGGTAGGTGCGTAGTAAGGTGAGCCACGCACTGCGCTGATTGTGCTTATACCAATCCCGCGTCCATGGGGGCCGTGTCGATAAGCCCTAGTGGCAGGAACGGCACGTAAAATCTGCGACACACGTTGACTGAGAACCCACTCCGTTATATCGATGGTCTAGCACCGTTTTCACGTGATCACATCAGTACACATTTTAGCAGAGAGGCACATTATTTTCATATATTCATAAGGAGATCGCGAGTCAATCCGTTCGAGAACGTTATCACCTACCTTGAGAGTCGCACAGTTAAGTCAGTACCTTCACCGATTCTGATATTCCGAGAGTCTATCCAGGTATTCCCGGGAAAGATCCGCTGAGCAGTACTGGCAAAGGAAGTCCTAATTCTCCGTTTAAATATCACAGCAGAACGTTAAAACGTTTCAGGACTTTGCAAAGTTGTATAAGGTCATTTCTTTTTGTTTACACAACACCTTACCTTCCAAGAACCTACCACGTTCTGGCGAGGGTCTTGCTTCGAGCTCATGATAGCAAATTATTAGATGTTTTAGCTGACGAACGAGTAATTTTTTTATGAATAGGGAAATAGAGAGTCATTACTTCCGATAACGTTGCTACCGTCTTTGAGAGTCGAACGTCTAAGTCACTGACTTCACATATCCTGTGATTCCGAGCGGCAAACCAGGCATTCCGAGCGAAAATCAGCTGTACAGTGTTGGCATTAAAATCCGTACTTCCCGGCATAGATTTTAAAGTAGAGAGTCAGACAGTTGTACAACTTTACCTATTGGTATAGATAGAGTTTAACTTTTCACCGAAGGGCGTATCTTCCGCGAAGCTAGCCCGCCTTAACGAGAGTATAACTTCATGTGTAGGGAAACACGTTAGAATATAATTTAGGACGTCACCTTAAATTCATTTATGAATTAGAAGATCGAGCTTCACAACGTTCGAGAACGTTGCCACCTTTTGTGAGAGACGAACCGCTAAGTCGATAGTTTCACGTACCCTGCGATTATGTCAGTCATACCAGGTATTCCGGGAGTAAATACAGTCTACAGTATTGACAGTAGATACCTTAATTCGCGGAATGAATATTAAAATAGATCGTCGCACCGTGTGACAACGTAACTAATTGCTATTTAAGTCAAACATTTTACCGAATGCCTTACTGTCCGAGAAGCTAACCCGCCTTATCGATAGCATAGCTAGGTGTTTGGGGAAACACATTAGTAAACATTTTAGAGCTGGGGACGTTAATATCATTATGAATAATAAGATCGATTGTGAAACCGCTCGCGAAAGTTAGCATCATATGTGAGAGACGAACGGCAAAGTCAATATCTCCACCTATCCTGTGATGCCGAGACTCAATCCAGGGAATCCGAGGGTAAATCCCCTGACGGGTATTGGCAATAGATACCATAATTCGCGGAGTGAATGTTAAAATAGAGCGCCACACCTTGTATGAAAGTTACTAATGGCTATATATTCAAAGGTTTTACAGAGTTCCTTACCGTACGAGAAGCTAACGCGCCGTATGGAGAGTATAGCTACCTGCTTAGGGAAACACATTAGTATACAATTTCGTGACCGCGCCTTGAGTTCATGCGAGAATTAGAAGATCGAGTGTCAAACCGTTAGAGAAAGGTACCGCCTTCTTTGGGAGTCGAAACGATAAGGCAATAGCTTCACTTATCCTATAATTCCGAGAGTCAAACCAGGTATTCCAGGAGTAAATCCGCTGAATCGTATTCGCAATAGACACTTTTAATTCACGGATTGAATATTAAAGCAGAGCGTGAAACCACTTGAGAATGATACCAGTTGGGATAAAGTCAATCGTTGTACTGAGGACGTTACCATCCCAGAAAATAACCCGCTGTATAGAGATTATAAGTTAGTGCTCACAGAAAGAATCTAGTATTCACTTCAGTGACAGGTACCTTAACTTCTTGTATGAATGAGAAGATCGAGGGTCAAAGCGTTAGAGAACGTTGCCACATCTTGCGAGAGACGAACGGATAAGTGAGTAGCTTCTCCTGTTCTGCGATTTCGAGAGTCTAACCAGGTGTTCCGAGAGTAAGTACGCTGAACAGTATTGGTATTATACACCGTTAATTCACGGTTTGAATGTTAAAATAGAGCGTCAAACCGTTTGAGGACGTTACGAATTTCTATAAGGTCAAACGCATTACCGAGGAAAATATCCCCCGAAAAAATAGCACGCTGTATAGAGAGAATAGCTTCGTGTTTATAGAAATACATTTGCATGCAATTCATTGACGGCGCGTTAAATTCATGAATGAATTAAAATATTGAAGGTCAATACGTTCGAGAACGTTAGAAACTTCTTTGAGTGGCGTACGGCTAAGTCAACAGCTTCACCTATGCTTGTATTCCGAGGGTCGAACTGGGTATTTCGAGAGTCAATCCGCAGCACAGTATTGGCAATTGATGTCTCAACTCGCGGAAAGAATACTAATGTGGAGCGTCAATCCGTTGTAGAACATTACCTATTCGTGTAAGATTAAACATCCTACAGAATGCCTTACCCTCCGAAAAACTTATCAGTTCTATCGAGAGTATAACACCATGTTCAGTGGTAGGAACTAGTATACAATTTAGTGACATTACCTTAAATTCAGTTATGATTTAGAAGATCGAAGGTCAAACCGTTCGAGATCGTTGCCACCTCCTTTGAGTGTCGAACGGCTGAGTCACGAGCTTCACCCGTCCAGTGATTCAGAGAGTCAAGTCAGGTATTTCAGGAGTAAATCACCTGATCAGCGATGGCAATAAACGTGCTTAATCAAACGGTATGAATATTAAGTTAGACAGACAAACCGACGGTGAACATTTCCAATTTGTATATGATCAACCTTCTAACGGAAGGCCATACTGTCCGTAAACATGGCCCGCTGTACCGAGAGTATTACTTCGTGCTTAGAGCAGCAAACTATTTTTCATTTTAGTGACGGGCAAATTAATTTCAGGTAAGAAATAGAAGATCGAATGTCAAACCATTCGAGAATGTTACCACCATATTCGCGAGTCGAACGGTTAAATCAAAGGCTTCACCTATCCTGTTATACTGATAGTCATATCAAGTAATCCGGGAGTAAGTCCGCTGAAGTTTATGGGCAACTGCCACCGTAACGCACGGTATGGATATTAATGTGGAGCTACAAGCCGACGAAGCAAGTTAACGATGCCCACAAAGTAATTTCTTTTAACGCATACCATACCTTCCGAGTAACTAACCCGCTATAGAGAGTGTCCTGCTTAATGTGCACGGAAACAAATTAATAGACCTTTCAGAGGACGGACCCCGCTTATTTGAGTATACATATAAAAATACGAAAGAAAAACGTTCGAGAACGTTACCACCTTCTGTGCGAGACGAATGGCTCAGTCAATAGCTTCACCCGGCATACGATTCCGATCGTGAAACCAGGTAATCCTGTAGTGAATCCGCTGATCAGTATGGGCAATAGATACTATCATTCCGTATTCGAATATTAAATTGGGGCGTCAAACCGTTGTAGAAATTTACCTATTAGTATATGGTCTAACTCTATACCGCAAGCACGTCCTTCCGAGAAACCAACCCGCTGCAGCGATTCTGTTCCATAGTCTTCACGTGATCAAATTACTGAACATTTTTGCAGACGGATACATTATTTACATGAATATATAGCAATACCGAAAGTCAAACCGTTCAAGAACGTTATCGCCGTCTTTGAGAATAGAACGGATGAGTCAACAGGTTCACCCATTCTGTGATTCCGAGTATCAAACCACGTACTCCTGGAGTAAATACGCTGAAGAGTACTGGCCATGGACACCATAATTTACAGTTTAAATAGTAATATAGAGATTCGTACCATCGCAGAACTGTACCGACTGGTAAATGGTCAAACTTTGTACCGGATACATTGCCTTCCAAAAACCTAACCAGTTGTAGCGAGGGTCATCCTAACTACCTCACGGAATGAAATTAGTAGACATTTTAAATTGACGGAAACCTTGTTTTCGCTTGCGGATGGAATAATCTAGAGACATACAGTTCGAGATCTTTTCCACCATCAGTGAGAGTCGAACGTAAAATTCACTAGCTTCATCTATCCAGAGATTCAGAGAGACAAAACAGGTATTGATGGAGAAAATCCGCTGAAGGGTATTGCCAATTGACACTTTAATTCGCGAGCTGAATATTAAAATTGAGCTTTAACGTTATGAAGTGTTTCAAAGTCAAAAGTTTTACCGAAGGCCGTACGTTCCGCGAAACTCACCAGTTTCTTCGAGGTTACAATTTCCTGTTCAGACGATCACACTCGTACACAACATAGCGATGGCACCTTAAATTCATGCACGAATTAGAAGATCGAGGGTCAAAGCGTTCGAGAACGTAGCCACCTGCTGTGAGAGATGAACGGCTAAATCAATAGCTTCATCTATCCAGTGATTCGGAGATTCAACCTAGGAATCCTGTGAGTAAATCGGCTGAAGAGTTTCGGCAATAGGCACCTTAAATCACGGTTTGCATATTACAGTAGAGCGATAAACCGTTTGAGAGTGTTACAAATTGGTACAAAGTCAAACACTTTAACAATGGCCATTCACTCGGAGAAGCAAACTCGATGTATCGAGAGATTAACTTCTTGTTTGGAGAAACAAATTAGTCTTCATTTCAGTGACGGGCACATTAACTTCATGTACGAATCAGAGGATCGAGGGTAAAGCCGCTAGAGAACATAGAAACCATCTGCGAGAGACGAATGGCCAAGTCAAAAGCTTCACCCATCTGGTGATTCCGAGAGTCAAGCGTGAAAATACGGGAGTAAATACGCTGTAAATTATTGACAATAGATTCATTAATTTGCGGTGTGAATATTAAAATAGAGCGTCACACTGCGCGAAAGCGATACCAGTGCGCTTAGAGTCATACCTTTTACCGAATATCATACCTTCCGAGAACCTAACCCGCTGTAGCTAGTGTCCTGGTCAAAGTGCCCGGAAACAAATAAGTAGACAGATTAGCGAATGAACACATCATGCTTGTGAATAATTATCAACACCGAGAGTCTATGCGTTCGTGATCGGTACCACCTTCAGTGTGAGACGACTGGCTAAATCAATAGCTTTACTTATTCTGAGATTCCGGGAGTCCAACCTGGTATTTCAGGAGTATATCCGCTGAAGAGCATAGGCAATTGATACCTCGATTCACAGTCAAGCCGTTTGAGAACGTGACCAATAGATATAACGTCGAACGCCTTGCCGGATACCTTAACTTCCGAGATCATGATCCTCTGTATCGTGGGTAAATCCTCGTAATCAGTGAAACAAATTAGAATATATTTTAGCAGACGCGATCCTCAATTTCAAGTTGAATAAGAAGACCGCGTGTCAAACCGCTCGCGAACGTTTCCTCCGTCCTCCAGGGTCGAACGGCAAAGTCAGTAGATTCACCTGCCCAGTTATTCCGATAACCAAATCAGGTATAACGGTATACAATAAGTTATACACTATTAGTAATGGATACCTTAATTCACGGTTTGAATATTGAAGTACAGAGTGTAACCCTTGTAGAACGTTACCTATTGGTATAGTGTAAAAGTTTCACCGAAGAACCTACCCTCCGAGATCCGATCTCGCTGTATCGAGAGTATATCTTGGTGATAAAGATACAAATTCCTATACATTTTAGTGGCGGGGACGTTAACTTGATGTAGGAATTAGAAGATCTACTGTCCATCAGTTCGAGATCGTTACCACCTTCTTTGCATGAAGAACGGCTGAGTCATTATCTTCAAATACTTTTATGATTCCGAGAGTCATGCCTTGTATTCCAGGAGTAAACCGCTGAAAGGTATTGACAAAAGTCACCTTAGTTTACGGTATAAAGTAGATCGGCAGACCGTAGGAGAACTTTACCAATTGGTATGACCCAATCGTCCCACCGAACTCCTTACATTCCGCGAAACAAACCCGCTACACCGAGCGTATAACTTTGTATTCAGTGGTTCAAATTAGTAAACATTTTATTGACTGGAACCTTAATTTCATTATGAATACGAAGGACAAGCGTCAAACCATTCGAGAACCATGCCATCTTCCGTGAGAGTCGAACGTCTAAGTCACTGACTTCACCAATCCTGTGATTCCGAGACACAAATCAGGCATTACGGGAGTAAATCCGATGAACAGTATTGACATTAGACACTCCAATTCACGCGTTCAATATTAAAGTTGAGCTACTTTCCGTTTAAATACGATACAAATCGGTATAAGTTTATACGCTTTACAGAAGGCCTTACCCTCTGACATCAAACGCGCTGTATCGAGAGTATAACATTGTGTTCTGTGGCTCGAATTAGATTACGTTATAGCGACGGGCAGATTAAGTGCATGTATGAATTCGAAGATCGATGGTCAAACTTTTAGAAAACCTTGTTGTGATTGGAATGGCTAAGTTTATAGCTTATCGTGTCCAGCTATACCGAGAGTCAAACGATGTCTTCCGGGAGTAAATCCACTGTAGAGAATTTGCAGAAGTCACTCTATTTCACGGTATAAATATTAAAGTTCGAAGCCAATCCATTTGAGAAAGTGACCAATTTGAATAAAGTCAAAGATTTTACTGAATCTCTTACCCTCCGAAGTATATCGCATTATATCCCGAATATAACTTGGTGTTCAGAGGAAGAAATTTATATTCATTTTAGTGACGGGCGCCATATCTTCCTGCAGAAATTAGAAGATCGACGGACAAACCGTTCGGGACCGTTACGACCTTCTATGATATTCTAGGAGCCATGTCAATATCATCACACATTCTGTGTATCCGGCAGTAACACCAGCCATACACGGACTAATTCCGCTGCGCAGTAATGGCTATAGGCTCCTTTATTCATGGCTTCAATATTAAAACGTAACTTCAAACCGTAGTAGAACGGTACCTATTGGTATAGAGTCAAACATTTTACCGATGCCCTTACCTTCGGAGAAGCTTACCCGCCATATCTAGAGTATAACACCGTGATCAGTGAATGAAATTGGTATTCATTTCCGTGTCGGCACGTTAACTTCAAGTGGATTAGAAAATCGGTGGTCAAACCGTTCGAGAACGTTACCACACTCTTTGAGTGTCGGGGGGATAAGTCAACAGCTCCACCTATCATGCGATTCCGAGAGTCAAGCCAGGTAATCCGAGGGTAAATCCGCTGAATAGTATTGGCAACAGACACCGCAATGTACGATTTGAATATTAAAGTAGACCGTCAGACTGATTGAGTGCGTTGCCAATTTGTACAAATCCGAACCGTATACATGAGACCTTCCACGCCGAGAGCATGCATCGGGAGTTCCTGATCAGAAAACTAAATTAGTATTCATTTCAGTAATGGGCATCTTATCATCGGGTGTGAATTAGAATATGGAGGGTCAATCCTTTCGAGATCGTTACCACCTCCTTTGAGTGTCGAACGGCTGAGTCAGGAGCTTCACCCGTCCAGTGATTCAGAGAGTCAAGTCAGGTATTCCAGGAGTAAATCACCTGATCAGCGATGGCAATAAACGTGCTTAATCAAACTGCATGAATATTAAGTTAGACAGACAAACCGACGGTGAACAGTTCCAATTTGTATATGATCAATCTTCTAACGGAAGGGCATACTGTCCGTCAACCTGGCCCGCTGTACCGAGAGTATTACTTCGTGCTTAGAGCAGCAAACTATTTTTCATTTTAGTGACGAGCAAATTAATTTCAGGTATGAAATAGAAGATCGAATGTCAAACCATTCAAGAATGTTACCACCATATTCGCGAGTCGAACTGTTAAGCCAATAGCTTCACCCATCCTGTTATCCCGAAAGTCAAGCCTGGTATTCCGGTAATAAGTCCACTGAAAGCTATTGGCAATAGACAACTCAATACTCGGTTCGAATATTGAAGCAGGCCGACAACCCGTTGTAGAACATTACCTACTCGTTCTATACCAATAACTATCGTTCAGCAACGGTTTGACTCTGCACTGCCGTATATATACCGTGAAATTTGGAGTCAATTGCCAACACTGTTCAGAGAATTTACTCCAGGAATACCTGGTATGACTCTCAGAAAGACAGGATATGTGACGCTATTCCCTTAGGTCATCGAATATCATAGAATGTTGTAACTGTCTCGAACTGTGTTACCTTCGACCTTCTGATTAACACATGAATTTGAGGTGACGTCACTAAATTTTATACTAATGAGTTTCCCATATCACGTAGCTATACTCGCGAAACGGCGGGTTAGCTTCTCGAACGGTATGGAATTCGGTAAAACGATAGACTTCATACCAATTACTAACGTTCTCTCACGATGTGGAGCTCGATGATGATATTCACTCCGCGAATTAAGGTATCTACTGCCAGTACAGAGCATTTAGTCCACGAATACCAGGTTTGATTCTCATAATCACTGGATAGGTGAAGCAATTGACTTTGCCATCCGTCTCTCACAAAAGGTGGTAACGTCATCGAACAGTTTGACACTCGGTGTTCAAATACATACATGAAATTATAGCGCTCGTCACAGAAACGAAGACTGATATATTTCTTTGAACTCGATGTTATACTTTCGAAACGGCTGGTTAGCTTCTCCCAAGGTTAGGCGATCGGTAGAGTGTTTGACTTTATACCAATTGTCAACGTTCTAAAACGCTTTGAAGCTCTAAATTAATATTCAAACCGTGAAATAAGCTCTCATTGGCCAATACACTGCAGCGGCTTACTCTTGGTTTTCCCGAGTTGCCTCTCAGAATCACGGGATAGGTGAAGCTATTGACTTAGCCGTGCGTCTCTCGCAGAAGGTGCAAACGTTCACGATGGTTTTGGTTTGGCAATGGTTTGGCCCTCGATCTTCTACATCATCCACGAAATTTAGGTGCGCGACACTAGGATGTATACTAATTTGTTTCACTGAACGCGAAGTTATTCTCTCAATGCAATGGGTGAGATTCTCGGAGTGTAAGGCATACTGTGAGAAGTTTAACCCTTCACGCATTGGTAATATTCTCCGTCGGTTTGACTTTCTACATTAATATTCATACCGTGAATGATGGTGTCAGTTGCCCATAATGTTCAGCGTACTTACTCCCAGATTACCTGATTTCTCTCTCGAAATCACAGGATATGTGAAGCAATAGACTTACCATTCCGTCTGCCAAAGAGTGTGGTAACGTTCTCGAACGATTTGACCCTCGATCTCCTAATTAATACATGAAGCTAAGATCCTAGTCGCTAAAATGCATACTATTTCGTAACTCTGAATACGGTTTTATACTAACGATTCAGGGCTCAGTTCTTCGGATGGTAAAGAATTCTGACGGGAATTTAATCCTAGAAGAATATGGAACGTTGTACAACGGTTTGACGGCCTTCCTTTATATACAATCCACGAATTAAGGAACATATTGCCAATACTCATCAGCGGATTTACTCTCGGATTACTTGTTTTGGCTCCCAAAATCACAGGATAGGTGAAGTTATTGACAAGCAGATCCACTCTAGAAGAAGGTTGTAACGTTCTCAGACGGTTGGACCCTTGAACTTCTCATTCATACATGAAATTACAGTGCCATTCTCATCATTGTATACTAATTTGTATCTCCGAATACGAAGTAATACTCTATATACATCGGGTTAAGTTCTCGGAGGGAAAGGTCTTCTGTAAATCTTTTTACATCACTCAAACATGTAACTACAAATGTTTGACGCTGTACTTTAATATTCTATCCGTGAACTAGGGTGTCCATTGTTTGTCAATATTGACAAAACGGATGGACTCCCGGAATACATGGTTTGACTCACGGAATCACAGGATATGTGGAGCTATTGACATATCCGTTCGCCTCTCAGAGAGTGAGGTGACGTTCTCGAACGCTTTGACCATCGATATTCTAATTCAGACATGATACTAAGATGCCCGTCATGTAATGTATAATAATTTGATTCTCTGACACGAAGGTATACTCTCGACACATCGGGTTAGCTTCACGGAAGCAAGGCCTTCGGTCATAAATTTGACTTTATACAAATACGTAACGTTTTTTCACGGTTTGAATCTTCGCTTTATTGTTCTCAGCGAGAATTACGGTGTCTATTTCCACAACTTTTTCGCGGATTTACTCCCGAAATACATGGTTTGACTCCCGCAATCACAGGATAGGAAAACAATTGACTTACATGTGCGACTTTCAAGGAATGTGGGATCGTTCTCCAACGGTTGTGTTCTCGATTTTGCTATTCATGAATGTAGGAAAGCTGTCCGACTGCTATAATGTCTCCTAATTTGTTTCCGTATCAGTAAGCATGGCACTCGACACAGCGGGTAATGATCTAGTAAGATAATGTATTCAGTAAGAAGTATGACTTTATACCAAAAATACATATAACGTTCAATAAAAACCCATTGCCGCTCTACTTTAAAATTCATGCCGTGATTTAAAGTGTATATTACCAATTATTTTCAGCGTATTTACTTCTGGAAATCCTGATTTTCATCTCGGAATCACAGGACAGTTCCAGAAATTTATTTAGATGCGTGAATTTCACATAAGGTGATAATGTTCTCGAACGGTTTGCCACGCGATATTCAATTTCATGCTTGAAATTAAGGTCACAGTCACAAAAATGTTTACTAATTCGTTCCTATGAAAATGAAGATATACTTTCGAGGATGCTGGTCAGCATCTCCGAAGGTAAGGCTATCTGCAAAGTGTTTAACATTATACAAATAGGTAAAATCTAACAATGGTTTGCCGGTCTGCTTTAATATTCAAAACGTGAAATAGTGTTTCTATTGCCAATTCTGATCTGCAGATTTACACCAGGAATAATTGGCATGAATCTTGGAAGCACTGGATATATGAAGCTTTTCCCTTAGGTTTTCGAATGCCATAGAAGGTGGTAACAATCGGTAAAGAACTGATACGGTTTGACAAATTATTTTAAAATTCAAACCCTGAATTAAAGCGTCTATTTCCAAAGCTGTGCAGCGGAATTGCACCGGTATGACCCGGTTCGACTGTCGGAATCACGGGATAGATGTAGCTATTGACTTAGCCGTTGGACTCAAAATGAACGTGCTAACCTTCCCGAAGCGTTTGACCCTCGATCTTCTTATTCATAATGAAATTAATGTGTCCGTCACTAAAATGTTTACAAGTGGGATTCTCTGAACACGACGATATATCCTCGAATCCTTGAGTTAGCTTCTCCGAAGGTAAGGCTATCCGCAAAATTATTAAATTTATACCAATAGTTAACGTTCTACAGTCGATTGACGGTGTGCTTTTATATTCAAACCGTGAATTAAAGTGTCTATTGCCCACACTGTTCATCGGATTTACTCCCGGAATACCTGGTTAGCCTCTCCAAATCATAGGATGGGTGACACTATTGACTTACGTATTCGAATATTATAGAAGATGATAAAGGTCTAGAACTGTTTGACCCTCCATCTTCTAACTCATACGCGAAGATATGATGCCCGTCACTGTAGTGAATGCTAACTTAACTTTCAGAACACGAAGTTATATTCTCGATACAGCTGGTTATTTCTTCCGAGGGCATGGTTTTCGGTAAAGCGTTTAACTTTCCAGACATTGATAACGTTCTCAAACGATTTGATGCTCTATTTTAATATGCCAACCGTGACTTAATGTGCCTATTGCCAAAACTCTTCAGCGGACTTTCTGTCGGAATACCTGGTTTGGCTCTCCGAACAACTCAATATGTTGAACTATTGAAGTAGCCGTTCGTAGTTCAGACGTACTTCAGTTCGTAGGCATTGTTCTCGACCGGATTGGCCCTCAATCTTCAAATTCATACATGAAGATAAGGTGCCCCTCACTGCAGTGTTTAATAATTTAATAGAGTAATACTCTACATGCATCCGGTTAAGTTCTCGGAGGGTAAGGTTTCCTGTAAAACTTTTGACATTATCGAAATGTGTAACAGTCTACAAACGTGTGACTCCGGACTGTAATATTCCATCCGTGAAATAAGGTGGCTATTGTCCATAATGAACTACTGATTTACTTGTGGAATAACTGGTTCGACTTTCGGAGCCGTTCATCTTTCACAGAAGGTGGTAACGATCTCGAACGCTTTGACTCTCGATGTTGATATTTATTCACAAACGTGAGGTGTTCGACCGCTGAAATATGTACTTATTTTTTTCCGTGCACATTAAGCAGGACACTTGCGACTGCGGGTTAGATTCTCGGAGAGTATGGTATTCGGTAATAAGTTCGACTCTATACCAATTAGTATCGTTGAACAACGGATGGACTCTGCACTGTAGTATGTATACCGTGAAATATGGTGGCTAATGCTAATACTGTACTGCGTATCTACTCCCTTGTTATCTGATATGAACTTCGAAAGCACTGCATGGGAGGAGCTGTAATCTTAGCCGCTCGACTCTCAAAGATGGTGGTTACGCTTTCGAAACGTTTGACCCGCGATCTTCTAATTCGTTCATGAAGTAAAGGTGCTCGTCACAGAAATGAATACTAATTTTTTTTTCTTTGAACACGAAGTAATACCCTCGATGAAGCGGGTGAGGTTGGCAGAATGTAAGGTCTTCAGTAATCCATTTCAATTTATACCAATTGGTAACGTTCTTAAACGGCTTGACACCCTACATTCATACTAAAGCCGTGAATAAAGGTGTTCATTGCCAATTCGGTACAACAGATTAACTCACGCAATATCTGGTTGGCCTCTTAGAATCGCAGGATGGTGAAGCTATTTTGTTAGCCGTTCCTCTCTCGCAGTAGGTGGTACCGATCTCCAAAGGTTTGACCTTCGAGCTTCTGATGTATACATGAAATTAAGGTGCCCGTCATTAATGTGTATACTAATTCGCATCCGTGAACACGAATTATACTTTGGATGAAGACAGGTAGGTTCTCGGAGGATAAGGCCTTCGGTAAACAATTAAACTGTATGCGAATGGGTGAAGATCTCCATCGACTTGAATGAGTCCTTCAATATTTAAACCGCTATTTGTCGTGTCAAATGCCAAGACTGTTCAGCGGACTTATTCCCGGAGTACCTGGTTTTACTTTCGGGATCACGGGATATGTGAAGCCATTTACTTAGCCGTTCTTCCCTCACACAATGTGATAACGTTCTCGAATGGTTTGTCCCTCGATCTTCTTATTCACACATGCAATTAAGGTGCTCATTTCTAAAATATATACTAATTCGTTGCTTTGAGCACGTACTCATACTCTCGATACAGCGTCCTAGGCTTTCGGCAAGGAGGGTCTTCAGTGTAACGTTTCACTTTATACCAATTGGAAATTAGCTGAAACAGTATGTCGCTCTACTTTTATATTCAAACCGTGGATTAAGGTGTGTATTGCCAATACAATTCAGCGGATTTACCCCAGGGATACCTGGCTTAAATTTGGGAGTCGCAGGATAGGTTATGTCATTGGCTAGACTGTGCGACTAGCAAAAAATGTAGCATCTTTCTCGACCATTTAGACACGAGATTTTGCAATTCATACATGAAAATGAGGTATCTGTCTGGTATAATGTCTACTAATTTAATTCCACTCCCACTGAGCGAAACACTTCTTACAGCGGGTTATGCTCCTCGGAAGTTAAGGTCTTCGGTAAAAGGTTAGTCTCTATACAAATAGGTAACGTTGCACATCTGTGTTACACTGTACTTTTATATCTACACCGGGACGTAGGGTTTTTAATGCCGTTACTATACAGCTGATATCATCCTGCAATTCCAGGATTGACTCTCGGAGTCACAGGATAGGTGAAGCTATGGACGTAGCTCTGCGACTCTCAGTGAAGATGGTAACGTCCTGGAAGAGTTTGCTTCAGGTCCTTCTAATTCATTCACGAAATTGAGGTGCCCGCCACTAAAATGTACACTAATTTGTTACTCTGGACTCGAAGTTATTCTCTCGGTACCGTGTTTTTGGGTCTCAGAAGGTGAGGCTTTCGATAAAATGTTTGACACTATACAAGCAAGTAACATTCTAGAATGGCTAGAATATGTGCGTTAATATTTATATCGTGAACCAGCGTTTGGACGCGGACTACATGGTTTGACTATCGGAATACCAGGATAGGTGAAGCGGTTAGCTTTGCAGTTCGACCCTCAAAGAAGGTGGTAACATTCACGAAAGTTTTACTCATGATTTTTCTATTCATATACGTAAATAAGGTGCCCGTCATTAAAATGTATACTAATATGTTTCTATGAATACAAAGATATGCACACCATACAGTTGCTTAATTTCACGGAAGGTAAGGTAATCGGAAAAAGAAGGACTTTAATAATGTTCTTCGAGGTTTTGAGTCTCTGCATTAATATACACACCTCGGTTTGATGTGTCTATTTCCAGTAGTTTCCAGCGGACTTACTCCAGGAATACCAGGCGTTACTCTCGGAATCACAGGATAGGTGAAGCTTTATACTTAGTCGTTCGTTTCTCACATAAGGTGACAACATTCTCGAACGGTTTGACGCTCGACCTTCTAAGCCACACATAATGTTAACGTGCCCGTCACTGATCTGCATACCAAACTGCTTCTGTGAACATGTAGCTATACTCTGGACACGGTGTGTTAGCTTCTCGGACGGTAAGGCACTCGATTATATGTTTGACTTTATTCAATCTTGTAACGTTATCAAATGGTTTGTCTCGCTACTTTATCATTCAAACCGTGAATTATGGTGTCAGTTACCAATTAGGCTCAGCGGATTTACTCCCGAAACGGCAGAATCGGATAAGCTATTGACTTCGCCGTTCGAATCTCAAAGATGGTGGTAACGTTCTCGAACTGCTTGGCACTGCATCTTCCAATTCATACATGAAGCGAAGGTGCATGTCACTTAAATCAATCCCAATTTCTTTCTCTGAACACGAAGTTATACTCTGTATGAAGTGGGAGATGTTCGCGGATGGTAAGGTCTTCGGTAGAACGTTTGACATTATTGCAATTGTTAACGTTCTTTATCGGAGCCACGATCCATTTTTATATTCAAACTGTAGATTTAGGTGACTATTGCCAACACTGACCCTTGCATGCAATGCTGGAATATCTACTTGACACTTGGCGGCATCCCAGGATAGGTGAAGCCGTTCACTTAGCCGGCCGTCTCTCACAGAAGGTGGCAACATTCTCGAGTAGTTTGACGCTCGATCTTCTAATTCGTGCATGAAATCAAGGTGCCCGTCACTAAAATGAATACTAACTTCTTTCTCTGCAGACAAAGTTATATTCTCGATGACGCGGATGGTTTTCGCGGACGGTACGGCCTTCGCTAAAATGTTTGAATTTATGGCAATTGGTAACGTTATCAAACGGTGTAATAATAATTCGAACATGATGTTAATGTTCTCGTCACTGCAAAGGTGACAAACTTCTTTCTCTGACCACGAAGTTACACTCTCGATACAGGCGTTTAGTTTTTCGAGGGATAAGGTCTTCGTTATGACGGTTGACTTTGAAGCAATTGGTAACCATCTACATCGGATTGACAGAATGCATTAATACTCAAACCGTTTATTAAAGTGTCTATTGCCCATACTGTTCAGGGGATGTACTCCTGGATTACCTGATTCGACTCCCAGTATCACAGGATAGGTGAAGCTATTGACTCAGCCGCTCGACTCTGAAGGCTGGTTGTAACGTTCGGGAAACATTTGACCCACGACCCAGTAATTCATACATGAATGTAAGGTGCACGACACTAAGATGTATAACACTTTGTCTCTCTGAATGCGAAGTTATTCACTCGATGCATCGGGTCAGCTGCTCGGAAGCTAATGCCTTCGCTAGAGTGATTGACTCTATACCAATAGGGAACGTTGCACAACTGTGTGACCCTGTACTTTAATATATATATATATATATTAAAGCTGTTCCCAAGGTAAGGGTTTCTCAAAAACTTTTGACTTTATAGCAATTGGTAACGTTCTCAAACGGTTTGACGCTCTTCGATAACATTGAAACAGTGAATTAAGGCGTCAGTTGCCAGTAAACTTAGCGTCCTTACTGACGGATTACCTGATTTGATTCTCGGAAATATAGGATAGGAGAAGCAATAGACTTAGCCGTGCGACTGTCAAAGAGGGTGGTAACGTTCTAGAACAGTTCTGACAGTCGATCTCCATATCCGAAATGAAACTAAGGACCCCGTCACTAACATATTCACTAACTTGATGTCCTGAACACGAAGTTACTCTCTCGATAAAGCGGATGAGGTTCGCGAGAGTTATGGTCATCGGTATGTCGTTTGACTTTATATCAATTGGTAACGTTCACAAACGGTTTCACGCTCAATTTTAATATTCAATCCGTGAATTAAGGTTCCTGTTGCCAATTTGGTTCAGCGAATTGACTCCCGGAATAGTTTGTCTGGCTCTCAAGTTCACAGAATAATGTAGCTGTCCACGTAACTGTGCGACTCACAAAGAAGGTGATACTGTTCGCAAACTGTTTGTCCCTCGATCATCTAATTCATACTAGAGGTTACGGTGTCCGTCTCTAAAATGCATGCTAATTTGTTTCTCTGAGCACGAAGCTATACCTCGATATATCGAGCGGGATGGTTTCGCGGAAGGTAAGATATCCGATGAAAAGTTTGACATTTGACAAATTGGTAATGTCCTCCAATGGATTCTCCCTATAATTTAATATCTATACGGTCGAATAGGGTGACTATTGCTGACAATGTACAGAGGATTTACTGCTCGAATACCTTGTTTGACTTTCTGAATCACTGGATGTATGAAGCTCTTGACTTAGCTGTTTGAATCTCAAAGATTGTGGTAACTGTCTCAATGGGTTGGCCCATGACCTTCGTATTCATAATGAAATTATGGTCCCCGTCACTAAAATGTATTCTAGTCCATACCTCTGATCTCGGTGTTATACTCCCGATACAGCAGGTTAGTTTATCGGATGGTAACGAATTCTGGCAGAAGATTGACCCTGAACCTATAGGTAATGCTGTATAACTACTTGACAGCATACTTTAACATTCAAAGGGTACATTGAGGTGTCTATTGCCAACACCCTTCAGCGGACTTACCCTCGGTTTTCCTTGGTTGACTCTCAGTATCACGGGATATGCAAAGCTATTGGCATAGACATTCGTCTCTCACAGGAGGTGGCAACGTCCTCGAGCGGTTTGACACTCGATCTTCTAACCCATAGATGAGATTAGCGAACCCGTCCCTGATATGTTTACTAATTTGATACTCTGAATAGGTAGTTGTACTCTCGACGAAGCGTGTGAAGTTCGCGGAAGGTACGGTCTTCGCTAAAACGTTTGATTTTATAGCAATTACTAACGTACTCATACGGTGTGACGCCATATTTTAATATTAACTCCGCGAATTACGGTGTCTATTGACAAAACTCATCAGGGGACATACTCCCAGAATTCCTGGTTTGACAATCCGAATAGCAGGATAGATCGAACCATTGACTTAGCAGTTCGTCTTTTACAAAAGGTGGTAACGTTCTCGAGCGATTTCTCGCTCGATCTTTTAACTTAAGCACGAAAATAAGGTGCTCGTCTATAATACGAATGCTAATGTGTTTCCCTATAACCGTAGGTATACCTTCGATGCGATGGGTTTACTTCTAGCACGTTACGGCCTACGATAAAGCGTTTGACTTCATAGAAATTGGTAACGTTGACAAACGGTTTGTTACTTTACTTTTTTATTCAACCCGTGAAATAAGGTGTCTATTGCCCTTACTGTTATGCAGATTTGCTCCGGGATTACCTGATTTGACTCTCGGAATCGCAGGATAGGTGAAGCAGTCTAATTAGCTACTCTCACAATTGGTGGCAACGTCCGCGAATGGTCTGACCATGGATATTCTTATTCATATATGAATTAAACCTGCTGTCACTATATTGTATACTAATGTGTTTCTCTAAACACGGAGCTATACAATCGTTACGGCGGGTTATATTCACGGAAGGTAAGGACTGCGGTAAAAGGAGTAACTATATACCAATTGATAATGATCGACGACAGCATGACTCTCTGCTTTAATGTCTATGCCGTGATTTGTGGTGTGCATTGCCTATATAATCCAGAGGATTTACTCCCATAATGGTTTGGTTGTCTCTCGGAATCACAGGATGGGTGAAGGTATTTCCTTAGCTGTGCGACTCTCAGTGAAGGTGGTATCGTTGTCGAACGTTGTAACTGTCGATCTCCTTATTCATAAATCAAGTTAAGGTACCTAGAACTGAAATGTATACTAATTTAATTCTCTGAATACTGCGTAATACTCTCGATATATCGGGTTACGTTATCTGAAAGGAACGCTTTCTGTAATAAGTTTGAATCTACACCAATTTGTAATTGTCCACAACGGCTTCACGGCCTGCTTTAATACACATACCGCTTATTAAGGTTTCTATTGGCAATGCTCTTCAGCGGATATACTCCCAGATTAGCCAGTTTGTCTTTCAGAATCATAGGGTAGTTGAAGCTATTGACGCAGCCGTTTGACACTCATAAATGGTGGTAACGGTCTCGAACGGTTTGACCACTGATCTTCTAATTCATACATGAAATTAAGGCGCCCGACTCTGAAATGTTTACAAATTTTGTCCTCTGAAAGAGAAGTTTTACTCTCGGAGCGGCAGGTTAGCTCATCCGAGGTGTCTATCGGTAAAGCATTTGATTCCACACCAATAGGTAACGGTCTACAACGGGATGACTCTAAGCTTTAATATTCGTACCGTGCACTAAGGTGTCTGTTGCCATTACTCTTCAGCTTATCTGCGCCCGGAATACCTAGTTTGGTTCTGTGAATCGCAGTACGTGTGAAGCTATTGATTTAGACGTTCGGCTCTCAACGGAGGTGGTAGCATTCTCAAGCGGATTGTCTCTTGATCTTGATATTAATTCATTAGAATGTGGAGTCTACATACGGGTATGTCGACTAATTTGATTCCGTCAATAATAATCAAGGCCTACGACACAGCGGGTTCGGTTCTCGGAAGGTAAGGTATTCGGTAAAGTGGATGACTTAATACGAATTTGTAATGTTCGCCGACGGTTTAACTCTCTACTTTAGTATTCATACCGTGAATTAAGGTGTCTATTGCCATTTCTTCAGCCGATTTTCTTCCGGAATACCTTGCTTGACTTTCGAAATCACAGAATTGGTGTAGCTATTGAATTAGGCGTTCGAGTCTCAATGAATGTGGTATCGTTCTCGAAATGTTTGAACATCTACCTTCTAATTCGTTCATGAAATGTAGGATTTCGTGACTAAAATGTATACTATTTCTTACCTGTGAACACGGTTCGACTCTCCCGATACAGTGAGGTAGTATTCGGAGGGAATGGCATTGTGTGTCAAATTTGACCCTACACCTACAAGTATTTTCCTACACAGGCTAGACGCCCTGCTTTAATATTTAAATCGCGAATTAAGATGTCTATTGCCCATACTGTTGGGCGGATTTACTTTCAGAACACCTGGTTTGCATCTCCGAATAACAGGATTGGAGAAGCTATTGTCTTGGCCGCTCGACTCTCTAAGAAGATGTTGTCGTTCTGTAACGATATGACCCTCGATATTCTAATTCATACACGAAGTTAATGGTGCCCGTCACTGAAATGAATAATAATTTCTTTCCCTGGAAACGCATTTATACTCTCGATGCAGCGGGTCAGGCTCTTGGAAGGAAAGGACATCGGTAAGACGTTTGACTTCATACAAATCGGAAACGTTCTTCAACGATTAGACGATCTGCTGTAACATTGATACCGCGAATTAATGTGTCTATAGCCACTACTGTTCAGTGGATTTCCTCCCGGTAAACCAGGTTTGACTCTCGGAATCAAAGGATAAGGGAAGCTATTGAATTAACCGTTAGACTCTCTGACAGGGCGGTCAAGATCTCGAAAGGATGGAGCATAGACCTTCTAATTCGTACATCAAATTTGTGTTCCCTTCACTATAATGAATACTAATTCGCTTTGCTGATTACGAAGTTTTACTCTCAATACAGCGGGATACGCTCTCGGAAGTAAACGTATTATGTAAAGAGAATGACTTTATAACAATTGGTAATGTTCTCCGACGATTTGACTCCCTACTGAAATGCTCATGCCGAGAATTTGGGTATCGATTGCTAATACTGTCCATCGCGTTTACTCCTGGAATACCTGGTTTGATTCTCGGAATCATAGGGTAGGTGAAGCTATTGGCATGGTGGTACGACTCTAGAAGTAGGAGGTAACGATCTCACACAGTTTGACCCTCTATATTCTATTTCATACATTAATTTAAGGTGCCGTCACTAAATTGTATACCAATGTGTTTCACTAAACTTGTAGCTATACTCTCGATACGTGCGGCTGGCTTCTCGGACGGTAAGACCCTCGGTAAAACGTCTGACTTTATAGCTACTGGAAACGTTCTCAAACGGGCTCTATTTCAATATTCAACCAGTGGAGTGGAGAACGTTACCACTGTCAATGAGTATCCAACGGAAAAGTCAATACCATCACCTGTCCTTTGAATCCGAAAGTCAAACCCTGGTAAATCGCGAGCAAATCCGCTGATCAGTATTGGAAATAGACACCTTAGATCTTAGTATGAACATTAAAGTAGAGCCTCAAACCGTTTGAGATTTCTAAAAACTGCTATAACGACATACTCTTTAATGGAAACCTTACTTTCCGAGAATATAACCAGCCGATGGTGGGTATAACTTCATGTCCAGAGCATTAAATTAGATTTCATTTCAGTGACGGGCTCGTTAACTTCATGTGTGAATTAGAACATCGATGGTCAGACTCTTCGAGAACGTTACCATCCTCGTTCAGAGTCGTACGCATATGTCAATAGCACCACCTATCCTGTATTCCCGTAATCCAAACCAGGTAATCCGAGCGTAAGTCCGCTCAAGAGCTTTGGCAATAGACAGCTTTATTCGTTGCTTGGATATTACTGTAGAGATTCAACCGTTTGAGAGCGTTATACTAATTGGTGTAAAGTGGAACGTTTTACCAAAGGCCTTACCTTCCGTGAACCATTGCGCTTTTGTCGAGAGAATAAGCTCGTGTTCAGAGAAAAAGGTTAGTACTCATTTCAGTGACGGCCATCCAAGCTTCATGTATCAATTGGAAGATCGAATGTCAAACCGCTCGAGAACGTTGCCACCTACTGAAAGTGACGAACGGCTCAGTCAATATCTTCACCTATTCTGTGATTCCGAGAGCCAAACCAGGTATTCCGCGAGTAAATTCAATGAACAGTGTGGTTAACCGATGTCATAATTCACGGCTTGGGTATTAAAACGGAGGGTCAAGCCGTATGAGAGCGATATCAATTAGTATAAAGTCAATATTTTTACCGATTACCTTAACTTCCGAGATCCGATCGCGCCGTATCGAGTGTCATGCTTATTGTTCGCAGATACAAATTGGTCTACATATTCGCAGACGAACACCTCATTTTCATGCTTCAGCACCTGCTATTCTGTGATTTCGAAAGTAAAACCAGGTATTACGGGAGCACATCCGCTGGACAATATTGGCAATAGACAGATTATTTCACGGTATGAATATGAAGATGGAGCGCCCAACGGTTATAGAGCTTTATCTTTTAATTTAGAGTCAAACTTTTTACCGAGGGCCATACCTTCCGAGAAGCAGAAACCGCTGCAGCAAGTGTCCTGGTCAGTGTTCAAGCTAGCAAGTTACTAACATTTACTCCGGGAATACATGGTTTGACTCTTAGAATATTTGAATTCGTCAATCTTTGGACTTAGCCGTTCTTCTCTAATAGAAAGTGGTTACGTTCTCGAACGGTTTGACCCTCGATCTAATATGTAATCCATGAAGTTATGGAGCCTGTCACTAAAATTCATACTAACTTGCTTCTCTCAACACGAAGCCACACACTCTGAGAGGCAGGTTAGCTTCTAGGAAGGTAAGGCTTTCGGTAAAATGTTTGACTCTATACGAATAGGTAAAGCTCTACAACGGTTTGATGGTCCGCATTATTATGCATACCGTGAAATAAGCTGTCTATTGCCAATACTGTTCAGAGGATTAGACCAGGAATACCTGATTTGGCTCTCCGAATCCCTGGATCGGTGAAGGTATTGACATAGTCGTTCGACTCTGTCAGAAGTAGGCAACATTCTCGAAAGCATTTACTCATGATTTTTCAATTCATGTATGTAAATAAGGTTTCCGGCTCTAAAATGTGTCCTCGTATGCTTCTCTCAGCACGCAGTTATAATCTCAATACATTATGTTCACGGAAGGTAAGGTATCCCATATTGAGTATGACCTTATACCAATTGGTAACGTTCATACAGCGGTTCGACTCTGTACTTTAATAATCATACGGTGAGTTCAGGTGCCTAATGCAAATAATTTGCAGCGCATTTACTCCCAGAGTACCTGATTTTACTCGAGGAATCATAGGATATGTGAAGCTAATAACAATGGCGTTCGATTCTTAACTACGGATGTAACGATCACGAACGGTTTTACCCTCGATCTCCTAATTAATACATGAAATTAAGGTGAACCGTCACTAAATTGTTAATTAATTTGTTTCCCTGAATACGATGTCATACTCTCAATACAGCGCGATAGGCTTTCCGTGGATGAGGCCATCAATAAGGCGTTTGACTAAATATCAATTAGTAACGTTCTCAAAATTTTTAACTCCCTACTTTAAATTCAAACCGTGAATTAATTTGTCTACTGCCAGTACTGTACAGTGCATTTAAACCCGTAATAACTCGTTTGATCCTTGCACTCATAGAATAGACTAATCTATTGACTTAGCTGTTTGGCACTCAGAGATGGTGGTATCGTTCTCGCATGATTTGACACTCGACCTTCTAATTCATACATGAATTGAAGGGGCCCGTCACTAAAATGTATACTAATTTGACCTCAGAACACGAAGATATACTCTTGAATCAGCGGGTTCGCTTCTCAGATGGTAAGGCCTTTCTATTATGTCTGACACTGTATCAATACGTAACCTCCTACAAAGCTTTGAATCTGGACATTAATATTTATCCCATGAAATATGGTGTACGATGCCAGTACGGTATAGCGGATTTACTCCAGGAATTCTTCCTTTGACTTTCGGAATCACAGGATAGTTGAAGCAAATGACTTAGCCCTTCGAATCTCAAAGGGGGTGGTAATGTTCTCGAAATGTTTTACCCTCGATCTTCTTATTCGTTAAGGAATTTAAGGTGCCCGACACTGAAATGTAGTCTAGGTTCTTTCTCTGTTCAGAACGTTATACTATCGATACGGCGGTCTAGCTTCTCAGATGGTAGGGATATCGGTACCGTGTTTGATTCTGTACCAATAGGTACCGTTCTGTGACGGTTTGACGGTCTGCAATAGTATTCAAATATTTTATTAAGGTGTCTATTGCCAATACTGTTCTGCAGATTTACTCGAGGCATACCTGCTATGACTCTCGGAAGCACAGGATATGTGGAGTTATTTACTTAGCTGTGCGACGCACAGAGAAGGTGGAAACTTTTCCCAAAGATTTTACTCTCGATGGTTATACAGATATACAAAAATGTGTTGACCGTCCACTAAAATGTCTACCAATTTGTTTCCGTGAGCATCAAACGAGACACTAGCTAAAGCGTGTTAGGTTCTCGGAAGGTGAGGTATACGGTAAAAGCAATGACTTAGTACGAATTGACAATGTTCGCCGATGGTTTGACACCTTATTTTAATACTCATACAGTGAAATATGGTACCTATTGCCTATACTGTTCAGTGGATTTACTCCTGCATTTCCTGGCTTAGCATTTGGAATCACTGGATGCGTGAAGCTATTGACTTCGCCGTCGAATTCTTAGAGAAGGTGATAGCATTCCCGAACCGTTTGTCTGTCGATTTTTCTATTCATACATGAATATAGGGCTTGCGTCTACTAAAATGTCTACTAATTTGTATCTGTGAACACTTGGCAACACAATCGGTACAGCGGGATAGATTCTCGGATGGTAATATAATTGTTAAAATGGCTGAATTTATACCATTTGCTAATGTTCTCCAACTGTTAAACTCTGTACATTAAATTTCACACCGCGAGATAAGGTGTCTATTGCCCACACTGTGCATCGGATAAACTTCCGGAATACCTGGTTTGATTATCGAAATAACAGGATAGGTGCAGCTATTGACTTAGCCGTTCGTCTCTCACAGAATGTGGTAACGTCCTCGACCGTTTTGACCCTCGATCTTCGAATTCATTCATGAAATTAAGGTGCCCGTCACTAAAATGATTACTAACTTGTTCCAGTGATCACGATGTCATACTCACGATATAGCGGATTAGGCTTTCGAAGTGTAACGTCTTCAGTAAATCGTTTGACTGTACACCGATGGTAACGCCCTCAAATTGTTTGACGATCAACTATAATATTCGAACAGAGATTAGGGTGTCTAATGCCAATACTGTTACGCTGATTTACTCCCGCAATGCCTGCTTCGACTTTCGGAATCGGAGGATGGGTGATGCTATTAACTTAGACGTTCGATACATAAAGAAGGTGGGACTGCTCTCGAACGGCTTGCCTCTCGATCTTCTCATGCATACATGAAATTAAGGTGCCCGTCACTAAAATGTATACTAATTGGTTTCTCTAAAGACGAACTTTTAACCACTATACAGCTGGTTATGTTCTTGACAGGTAAGGTATCCGGTAAGGAGCATGACGATAAACCAATTGGTAATGTCCTCGAACGGTTTGACGTTCTACTTTAATATAGAAACTGCGAATTAAGGAATCCATTTCTATTACTGTACACCGGATTAACGCCTTATATATACCAGGTTTGACCCCCAGAATCACAGGATAGGTGAAGCTACTGTCTAAGCTGGTCGATTTAAACGAATGTAATAACGTTTTCGAAAGGTCTGACTCCCGATCGTCTAATTCATATATGGAGTCAAACCGCCGGCCAACATTATCATTTTAAATTTAGTAATTCTTTTTATCCAATAGATTTCCATCCGAGAACATATCACGCTGCAGCGAGTGTCTATCTTAGTTTTCACGGAACCAAATTAGTAGATATTTTCGTAGACGGATGCACTATTTTCATGGATATATAGGAATATCGACGGCAAACCGTTCTAGAACGTAGCCACCATCTGTGGGAGCGGCACAGCTACGTCAATACCTTCAACTATCCTGTGATACAGACAGCCAATCCAGGCATTCTAGGAGTATATCCGCTGTTCAACAATGGCAATATACACCTAAATTCACGGTTTGATTATAAAAGTAGAGCGTGAAACCGATGGAGGTCATAACGAATTCGTATAAAGTAATTCACCGTATTTTCATGCACGAATAGCAAAACTGAAAGTCAAAACTTTCGTGAACGTTATCACCTTGTTTGAGAATAGAACGGCTGAGTGTACATCTTCACCCATCCTGTGGTACGGAGATACAATCCAGGTATTCCGCAAGGAATCAGCTGCTCTGTGTGGACATTGGACACACTATTCCACGGTGTAAATATGAGAGTACACAGTCAATCCTTTGTAGAACGTCACCTATTGTTATTGTGTCAAACTTTTTCCGGCGGTCTTACCTTCCGAAATGATATCCCGCTGTATCGTGAGTATAACATCGTGCTCAATGTAACAAATTCCAAAACATTTTAATTACGGGCACCATAACTCCATGTATGTCTTAGAAGATCGAATGTCAATCCGCATCAGCAAGTTACATCCCTCTTTGAGGGTCGAACGGATATGTCAATAGCTTCACCTAAAGTGATTCGGAGTGTCAAACCTGGTATTCCTGATGTAAATACGATCCACCGTATAGGCAATTGACACCATATTTTACGGTTTGGATAGTAAAGCAGAGCGGCAAACTGTTTGAGAGCATTGCCAGTTGGTATAGTCACTCACTTTACCGAAGGCCTTACCATCCGCGAACCTCGCCTGCTGCATCGAGAGTATAACTTCGTGTTGAGTGGAACAAATTACAATTAATCTCAGCGACGGGCAGCTTAATTTCAGGAATAAATTCGAAGATCGACGGTCAAACCGTTCGAGAAGGTCACCACCCTCTCTCTTTGAGAATCGAACGCATGTGGCAATAGCTTCACTTACCCGAAAATTCCGAGAGTCAAATCAGGTACTCCGCGAGCAAATCTGCTGTTCAGTATGGGCATTGGGTACCCTACTTCGCGGAATAGATATTAAAGTACACAGTCAAACCGTTGTAGCACGTTTCCTTTTGGTGGAGTGTCAAACTCTTAATTGTAGGCCTTTCCTTCCGACAAGCTAACCCGCTGTTTCGAGAGTATAACTGCCTGTTCAGAGCCAGAAATTATTATTCTGTTCTGTGACGTGCAGCCTGACTTCATGTATGAATTGAAAGATCGAGGGTCGTGCAGTTCGAGAACGTTACCTCCCTCCTTCATATTTGAATTGTTATGACAAAAGCTCCACCTGACCTGCTATTCCTACAGCGAAACCTGGTATTCCGGGAGTCAATCCGCTGTACACTATTGTCAATGGACATCTTAATTCACGGTTTGAATATTACAGTAGGGCGTGAACCGTTTGAGCATATTACCTATTGTTATAAAGTCTAACATTTGACCGAAGACCTTACCTTCCTAGAACCTAAACCGCTGTATCGATAGTATAACTTCGTGTTCAGCTAAACAAAATAGTACACATATTAGAGGCGGAAATCTTAACTTTATGTCTGAATTAGAACATCGGGAGTCAAACCGTTACCAACTTACTTGAGAGTCGCAGAGCTAAGTCAATAGCTTCACCGGTCCGGGGATACTGAGAGCCAAACCAGGTATTCCGGGAATCAATCCGATGGCCCTTACCTTCTGATACCCTAACCTGCTGTATCGATTGTCAAAATTCGTGTTCAAGCAAACAACATATTATTCTGTTTCGTGACGGGCTCCTTCTTTCCATGTATGCATAAGGAGATCGATATGCATGCTGTTCCACAAAGATACAACTATCCGTTATATTCGCACAGCTAAGTCCATATCGGCACCTAGTCTGTGATTCCGAGCTTCGAACCAGGTATGCGGGGAGTGAATCCGCTGTTCACTATAGGCAATAGACACCTTAATTTGTGTTATGAATATTAATGTAGGTAGTCAAACCGTTGGAGAATATAACTAGATGGTACAAAGTCAAAGATTTTACCGTATACATTACCAACCAAGACCATAACCCGCAGTAGCAAGTGTCTTGCTTAGTGCACACGGAAACAATTTAGTAGACGTTTTAGCAGGTGGACACCTTATTCTCCCGAATGAATCCAATAATCGGGAATCAAGCCGTTTGAGAACTTCCCCACCATTTTTGACGGCCGAACGGCTATGACAATAGCTTCATCTATCCTGCGATTCCGAGAGTCAAACAAGGCATTCCAGGATTAAATCCACTGAACCGTATTAGAAATTGAAGCCATACATCACGGTATGAACATTAATGTGTGGAGTCCAACTGTCGGAGAATGTTACCAATTGGAATAAAGTCATTCTCTTTACCCAATTCCTTACCTACCGAGAAATCAAACCGATGGAGCGATTGTGTTTCTTAGTTTCACGTAACAAAATTGATAGATATTTTAGCAGACGGACAAATTATTATCATGTATATATAGGCATATCGAGGGCAAACGGCTCTTGAGGGTAGCAACCGTTTTTGAGAGTGGCACAGCTACGTCAATAGCTTCAATTATACGGTGATACCGAGTGTCAAACCAGGCATTCTAGGATTACATCCGCTGTACAGCATTGGCAATGGACCCCTAAATTCTTGGCATGAACATTAAAGATGGAAGTCAAATTGTCGGGGAAAATTAGAAATTGTTGAAGTCATCCTTTTTCAGACTACGTTTCCTTCCGAAAACAAAACCTGCTGCATGGAGTGCCTTGCTTTGTGTTGAGATTAATAAATTAGTATTCGTATTGGTGGCGAGCACCTTATCTTCATGTACGAATAATAAGATAGGGGGTCATACCGTTCCAGAACATTACCACGTTCTCCGAGGGACGAACGACTAAGGCAGTTGTTTTTGCTGTCCTGTGATTCCGGATGTTAAACCAGGTTGTCGGGGATTAAATCTGCTGAACAGTATTGGGTATGGACAATTTAAATCACGGTTTTATGTTTAAGTAGTTTGTCTGTCTGTTTGAGTCCGTTAACAATTGCTACAAACACAGACATATTACCGAAGGCCTTACCTTCAGAGAGCCTGACCCGCGCAGCGAGAGTGTAACTTCGTGTTCAGGAACGGAAATTGGTATACAATTCTGTGGGGCGCTCCTTATCCTCGTATATGAATTTGAAGATCGCGGGTCAAACCGTTCGAGAACGGTACCACGTTCTGTGAGAGTCTAAAGGCTAAATCAGTAACTTCAGCTGTCCTGTGCTTGCGGGAGTCAAACCAGGTACTCCGAGAGTACATCCGCTGAAGTGTATTGGCAATAGAATAATTAATTCGAGTTATAAATATTTGGTACTGAGTCAAACCGCCGGAGAAGAGTATTAATTATAATAAAGTAATACTTTTTCACCCAATACTATACCTTCCGAGAACCTGTGGCGCTGTAGCGAGTGCCTAGCTGAGTGTTCGCGGAAAGAAATAAGTATACATTATAGGAGGCGAACAAATTATTCTCATTTGTGAATAGAATAAGTGAGAATCAAGTCGTTCGAGAACGATCCCACCTTCTTTTAGATTCGAACGGCTAAGTCAAGTGCTTCACCTATCCTGTGATTCCGTGAGTTAAACCTGGTATTGCTCGAGTAAATCCCCTGAACAGTATTTGCAATATACATCTCAGTTCACGGTATGAATATTAATGCAGACCGCCAAACCGTTTTATGACGTTACCAATTGCTATGAAGTCAAACGTTCCACCGATGACCTTATCCCTCCGAAAAACTAATCCGCTGTATCGGGAGTAAAACTTCATGATTATGGAGAGAAATTGGTATTCATTTTAGTGACGGCCACATTAATTTTGATAATGAACTAGAGGATCGAGTTTCAAGCCGTTCGAGAACGATGTCACCATCTCTGTGATACGAACGGCTAAGTAAATAGCGTCACCACTCCTGTGGTACAATGAGTCAAACCACGTATTCCGGCAGTAAATACGCTAAACAGCCTTGGCAATAGACACCTTAATTCGAGGAATGAATATTAAGGTAGAGTGTCAAACCGTTTGAGAGCTTTGTCAATTGGTAGAAAGTCATACTCTTTACCTATGGGCTTTCCTTCGGAGAAGAAAATTCTCCGTTTCGAGAGTATAACACCGTGTGTGTAGGTACGAACATGTATACGTTTACAAACGAGCACCTCAATTTCAAGCATGACTGAGAAAGTTGAGTGTCAAACCGTTCGAGAACGTTACCACCTTCTGTGAGAGACGAACGGTTAAGTAAGTAGCTTCACATATCCTGTGATTCCGAGAGTAAGACCAGGTAATCCGAGAGTAAATCCGCTGAAGAGTATTGGCAATAGGTACCTTCATTCACGGCATGAATATTAAGGAAGGTCGTGGAGACATTGTATAACATTCCATATTCGTGTAGGGTTAAATTTCTTACAGAACGCCTTACCCTCCGAAAAGCTGACCCCGTGTACCTAGAGTATAACGTCGTGTTCAGAAGTACGAACTGGTATATATTTTAGGGACGTGCTCCATAATTTCATATATGAATTTGAATATGGTGTCAAATCGATGGAGAGCGTAACCACCTTAAGTGAGAGACGACCGGCTAAGTCAATAGCTTCACCTATTCCAAAATTCAAAGAATCAAGCAATGTATTCCTGAAGTAAATACGCTGATCAGAATTGGCATTAGACACCCTATTTCAAAGTGTAATATTAATGTACAAATTCAGTTCGTTTGCGAACGTTGCCAATTGGAATAAAGTGAATCGTTTTACTGAATCCCTTACCGTCCGAAAGCCTAACGGTGTGGGCGGGCTTCTGTCCACTCCCCCCCCCCCCCCGTTTGCTTGCGTTGACCTCGAGGGGGCAGTGGTAATCCCATATCGGGGGATAGGGGGCCCGCCTTCGGACGGGATAGACGATCCAGTGGTGAGCTGCGTGAGATCTGCTCTGGCACTGGCCTGCAGAGTCAGTAGGGATATAGAAAGGTCCCGGCCTACCCAAGGTTGGCGCGTAGGGCTTGCAGTCTACGAGCTAATTGGTACGTGCGTGGTTAGGTGCGCCACGCACTGTGTTGTTTTGGCGTATCCCAATCGCGCGCCCATGGGTGCCGTGTGGATCAAGCCCTAGTGGCAGGAACCGCACGTTACATCCCCGAAACACGTTTACCGAGATCCCAATCCGCTCTAGCGATGGTTTTCAAGTGATCACATCAGTACACATTTTAGCTGACGGGCACATTATTTTCATGTACACATAATGAGATCTCGAGTCAATCCGTTTGAGTACGATATCACCTTCTGTGAGAGCTGCACAGAAAAGTCAATAGCGACACGTATCCTGAGGTACCGAGTGTCGAACCATGTATTCCGGAAATAAATCCACTGAACGTTATTGGCAATAGACACCTCTATTCACGGCATGAATATTATAGTTGAGAGTCAATCCGTCGGGGAATATTACGAATTGGTATGACGATAAAATTCTTACCGGACACCTTGCTATCCGAGAACCTAACACGGTATATCGAGGGTATAAATACGTATTCATAGAAGAAAATTTGTATTCATTTTATGGACGTGCACCTTAATCTCATGGGTGAATAAGGAGGTCGCCAGTCAATCCGCTCGAGAACGTTACCACCTACTTTGAGCGCCGCACAACTGAGTCAGTACCTTCAGCGATCCCGTTATTCCGATAGACAAACCAGGTAATACGAGGGTAAATCCGCTGAAGAGTATTGGCAATAGATACCTTAATTCTCGGAGTGAATATTAAGGTACAGAATCAGTCCAATCTAGAACGACACATATTCGTATAGGTTCACACTTTACCGAAGGCCTTACCTTCCGAAAAGCAAATACACTGTATCGAAAGTATAACTCCGTGTTCAGAGAAGAAAAGTAATATGCATTTTACGTACGTAATTTTATGTACGAATTAAGAAATTGTGGGTGGCAACTTTCCAGCATGTTGCCATCCCCTTTGACAGTCGAACGGTTAAGTCAGTAGCCTCATGTATCCTGTGATTATCAGAGTCGAACCAGATATTCCGGCAGTAAATCCTCTGTACGGTATTGGCGTTATACACCCTACTACAAGGCATAAATATCAATGTGCAAAGGCAAACCGTTGTAGATCGATACGAATTGTCATAGAGACAAACTTTTTATCCAAGTCTTTAAAATCTAAGAACACATCCCGCTGTAGCGATTGGCTTACTTAGTCTTCACCGGAGCAAATTAGTACACATTTTGGCAGACGGGCAACGCATTTTTATATATGAATAGGACGATCGAGAGCCAAACCGTGCGAGACCGTTACCACTTTCGACGAGAGGCCAACAGCTAAATCAATAGATGCACCTATCCTGCGATGCCGAAGATCATACCGCGTACTCCGGGAGTGAATGCACAGAGCAATATTACCAATGGACCCGATAATTCACCGTACGAGTAATAAAGTGGAGACTCAAACCATCGGCGAACACATTGCCAATTCGTACTATGTCATCCTTTCTATTGAATACGGACCCTCCTGGAACCTGACACGCTGTAGCGAGTGCCTCGCTTATTGTTCACGAAAACAAATAGGTAGACAATTTAGAGGACAGACACCATATTTTTGTGTATAAATATCAGCATCCAGACTCAAAGCGTTCAGGAACGTTACCACCTTCCTTGCGAATCGCAAAGCTAAGTCAATATATTCACATGTCCTCTCTGCCGAAAGGCGAACCAGATAATCCGGCAGTAAATGCGCTGTACAGAATTGGCAATAGACTCCTTAGTTCACGGTATAAATAGTATAGTAGAGTTGAACTACTTCGTGTCCATGGAAACAAATTGGTATAGTGTTTTTTGACGGGAACCATAATTTCAAGTATGAATTAGAAGATCATGGGGCAAACTGTACCAGGACGTCAACAACATCTTTGGGCGTCGCACAGCTAAGTAACTGGCATCACCTCTCCTATGATTTCGAGAGTCAAACAATGTATTCCATTCGTAACTCCGGTGAATTTTATTGACAATAGACATCTCATCTCGCGGTATGAAGATTGAAGTACATACTTTAACTGTTGGTGAAACTTAGCAATTGCTATAAAGTCGGCCTTTTTACCAATTACCTTACCATCCGCGAACATAACACGCTGCACCGAGTGTGTTGCTTAATGTTCACGGATAAAATTGGTAGATATTTTATCATAAATAAGCCCCAAATTCTTGTATCAATAGAAAAATCTACTGTCATACGGATCGGGAACGCTACCACCTTCTTTGAGAAGCGAATGGCGGTGTCAAGAGCATCACCAATCCTGTGATTCCTAAAGCTAAACCAGATATTCCAGGAGTTAATCCGCAGAACAGTATTGGCATTAGACGCCATAATTCTCAATATGAATATTAACGTAGAACGACAAGCCGTATGAGAGCGATACCAATTGGTATAAAGTCAAACGTGTTACTGATGGCCTTACCCTCCGGGGAACCAACCCGCTCTATCAAGAGTATAACATGGTGTACAGTGTGTCGAATTATCGTACATTTTAGTGGCGGTACCTTAATTTCATGTATGAATTAGTAGAACGAGGGTCCAACAGTTCGGGTACGTTACCACACACTTTGAGATTCGAACAGGTATGTGAATAGCTTTACATATCCTGAGGTACGGAGAGTCAGAACAGCTATTCCGTATTAATTCCACTGCACAGCATTCGACATAGACACCTTCATTAACGGCATGAATATTAATGTACAGACTAAAACCGCTGTAGAACGTTACCTATTGCTATAGAGTCAAATTTTTACTGAAGGCATTCCTTCCGGGAACATCACACGTTGCATCGAGTGTATAACGTCGAGTTCAGAGATGCAGTTTAGTATACATTTCAGTGGCAGGCTTCTTTTCTTCGTGTATGGCTTAGAAGTTCAAGCGTCAAATATCTCGAGAACGTTACCAGCTTTTATAAGAGTCGAACGGACAAGACTACAGCTTCACATGTCCTGTGCTATCGAGAGACAAACGAGGGATACCGAGAGTTAATCCGTTATCCAGTATTCGCAATACACGAAATTCACAGTATCAGTACTCACGTAAAGTCAATCAGTTGTAGATCGATACCTATTCGGGTAGATTCAAACATTTTAGAGAAGGCCTTACCTTCCGAGTACCACAGCCGCTGTGTCGAGATTATGAAATAGGGCTCAGGGAAACGAATTATTATACTTTTCAATGTCGGGCACCATAACGTCATGTACGAATTAGGAGATCCAGGGTCAAAGCGTTGCAGACCTTCATCACGTTCGCTGAGAGTCGAACGGCTAAGACAACATCTTCTGCAATCCTATGATTCCCGAAGTTAATTAATGGATTCGGGGGTAAATCCGCTGAGAGTATTGACAATACACAGCTTAAATGGCGGTTTGATATTAATGTAGTTCGTCAAACCGTTTGATAGCGGTACCAATTGGTATAAAGTCAAACGTCTTACCGAAGGCCTTTCCATCCATGAACTACACCCGCTTCGCGAGAACACAAATTGGCGTTCAGACATAGATATTAGTATTCATTTCAGTGACGGGCACCATAACTTCATGTATGAATTACAAGATCGAGTGTCAAACTGTTCGATATGATTACCTCCATCTTTGCGAGTCGGACGGATAAGTCAATAGCTTCTCCTATCCTGATATTCGGAGAGTCAAATTAGGTGTTGCTGATGTAAATCCTCTGATCTGTATTCCCAATAGACACCCTGACTCGCGGTCTGAATATTAAAATAGAGCGTCAAACCGTTTGAGGACGTTATTAATTGTTATAAAGTCAAACGTTTTACCGGAAGCCATACCGTCCGAGAAGCTAATCCGCCGTATCGAGAGTATAGCTGCGTGTTCAGAGAAGGAAGATAGTAAGGATTTGATTGACGGGCACATTAATATCATGTATAGAATCAAAAATCCAGGATCAAACTTTTCGGGAAAGTGAACACCTTCCTGGAGATTTGAATACCTAACACAATAGCTTCTTGGGGAGTCGAACGGACAAGTCAGTAGCTACAGCTATACTGTGACTCCGATAGTGAAACCATGTTCACCGGCTGCAAATACGCTAAACAGTTTTGGCAATGGACACCTTAATTCAAGGTTTGAGTATTAAAGCAGACAGTAAAGCCGTTGCAGAACACTACCAATTGCATTACCGGAGACCTTACCTTCCGCGAATCTCACCGGCTTCAACCACAGTAGGAGTTCGTGTTAACGAAATGATGTTCTTATTCAATTTAGTGACGTACACCGTTATTTCATGTACGCATTAGAAGATCGAGTGTCGAACGGTTCGACATCTTTATCGCCTTCTTTGAACATCTCATATTCAAGATAATAGCAGCACCTCTTCTCTGATTCCGAGAGGCAAATCAAGTATTGCTGGTGCAAATGCACCGATCAGTATTGGCATTAGACCCCGTAACTCACGGCATGGATCATAAAGTACAGAGTCAGACGGCTGGAGAACGTTACCAATTGATATAACGTCATACTCCTGACCGGATAACTTACCTTCCAGGAACATATCCCGCCGAACCGCGGGTATAACTTCGTGTTCAGAGAAACGGATTAGTATAAATTTTTGTGACATGCACCTTAGCTACATGTATATATAAGAGGTTCGAATGTCAAACCGCTCGAAAACGTTTCCACCTTCTTTGAGCGTAGAACGGCTGAGTCAACAACATCACCTATCCTGTAATTCAGAGAGTGAAGCCTGGCGTTCCAGGAGTAAGTACGCTGGCGAGAAGCGGCAATAGACACCTTAACTTACGGTATAAATATTACAGTAGAATGTCAATCCGTCTGAGAACATTACCAATTGGTATAAAGTCATTCCTTATACCGCATTCGTTATCGTCCTAGAACCTAACCCGCTGTAACGACGGAACAACTTCGTTTTCAGAGAAACAAATTTGCAGAGATATTAGTAACGGGCTTCTTAACTTGAAGTATGAATTAGGAGATCGACTGGCAAACGTTCGAGAGCGCTACCACCTTCTGTGAGAGTCGATTGGCTAAGTCTGTAGCGTCACCTATCCCATGATTCCGAGAGTCAAACCAGCTATACCGGGATTATATCCGCAGAACGGTATTAGCAATAGAGACCTCAGATCCCGGTTTGAATATTAAAATACAGCGTCACACCGTTCGATAACGTTACCAGTTGTCATAAGGTCAAACGTTTTATCGAAGGCGCTACCATCAGCGAACATCATCTGCGTCAGCGGGAATATAACATCGTCTTCAGGGAAAGAAGTTAGTATTCACTTCAGTTACGCGCACTTATTCATCGTGTATGAATATGATGATCGGGGGTAAAACACTTCGATAACGTTACCACACTCTTTGAGATTCAAACGGCTAAGTCAATTGCTTCACCTATCCTGTGACTCCGAGAGTCAAGCCATGAATTCCTGGTGTAAATACTCTAAACCGATTTGGCAACCGACACCTTAATTCACGGTTTGACTATTAAAGTAGTCCGTCAAACCGTTAGAAATCGTTACTAATTGATATAAGGTCAAACTTTTCACAGGATGCCTTAACGTCGGTGAACCTCACTAGCTTCATTGTGAGTATAACATAGTATTAGAATCATAGTAGTAAGCATTTTAGTGACTGGGATCGTATCTTCATGTATAACTCAGAGGATCTATGGTCAATCCTTTCGAGATCGTTGTCATCTTCTTCGAGTGTCGAGGGGCTTAGTCAGTAGCTACAACTATCTTGCGGTACCAAGGACCAGGCCAGGTATTCCGGGAGAACATACGCTGTGCAGTATTGTCCATGGACACCTTAATTCACGGTTTGTATATTAATGTAGGTGGTCAATCCGTTTGAGAAAGCTAACCAATGGTATGAAGTCACACGCTTTACCGAAGGCCATACCCACCGAAACACTAACCCGCTGTCCCCTCGAGAGTACTACTTCGTGTTCAGAGAAAGAAACTGGTCCTCATTTCTGTGACGGAAGCCTTAATTTCATGCATGAATTAGAAAATCGGGTTGTCAAACCGATCAAAAACGTTCACTCCTCATTTGAGTATTTAAATCAGCAGCCTCACCTTTCCTGCCATACCGAGAGTCAGACCACGTATTCCGGAAATAAATATCCTGTACAGCATATGCATTGCACACCCTAATTCACGGAATAAATTTTAATGTACATTGTGAAACCGTTGAAGGACGCTACCTATTTGTATGCAATTAAAATTTTTATCGGATACGATACCCTCAGAGAACCAATCCCGCCATAGGTAGTGTCTACCTTTGTGTTCACGGAAAAATATTAGTATATACTTTAGCGACGGGACACCATGTTTTCGTGTTTCAGTAGCAGAACCGAAAGTCAAATCGTTCGAGATCGTAACCACCTCCATTGAGAGTGGCACACCTACGGCAATATCTTCAACTGTCCAGTGATACCGAGAGTCCAATCAGTTATTCCGGGAGTATATCCGCTTCTCAGTATGCGCGATAGATACCTTAATTCGCGGTATGTATATTAATGTAGGGAGCCAATCCGTTGGAGAACTTTTTTTTCTACCCAACACCTTACCTTTCAACAAACCGTTTGAGAACGTGTCCAATTGGTATAAAGTCAAAAGATTTTACCGATGGTCTTACCTATCGAGAACTTAATCCGCTGTCTCGACAGTATAAATTCGCGATCAGAGATACAAATTAGTATACATATTAGACACGAGCACCTTAATTTCATGTATGAATTAGAAGATCTAGTGTCGAAACATTCGGCTACGTTATCACCGTGTTTGGGTGTCGAACGGCTGAGTCAATAGATTCAGCTACCCTGTGATTCGGTGGAGTCAAACCTGGTATTCCAGGAGGAAATCCGCAGACCGGTATTGAAAATAGACACCTTAATTTTCGGTGTAAATATTAAAGTTGAAAGGAAGTCCGTTTGAGAACGTTACCAATTTGCATAACGACATACTATTTACCTGATACCTTACCTTCAGAGAACATAATCCGTTGTATCGAGGGTATAACTTCGTGTCTAGCGAAAAAAATTGGTAGACATTTTAGGGACGGGCACCGTAATGTCGTGTAAGAATTAGAAGGTCAATGGTCAAACCGTTCGAGAACGTCACCAACATCATTGACGGTCGGACGTCGAAGTCAGTAGCTTCATCTGTCCTGTGATTCCGAGAGTAATGACAGGTATTCCTCGAATACTCCGCTGAACAGTATTGGCAATAGACAGCTTATTTCACGATATGATCATTAAGGGAGTGCATCAAACCTTCGTAGATCGTTACCTATTTTTATAGATTCTAACGCTTTATCGAAGAGCTAACCTTCCGTGAAGCTAACCCTCTGTATCGAGCGTATGACTTCGTGTTCAGAGAAGCAAGTTGGTATACATTTTGGTTACGGCTACATTAGTATCATGTGTGAATTTGATGATCCAGGGAAAAGCGGCACGAGAATGTGACAACCTTCCTTGAGATTGTAACAGCTAAAAGAATAGCATCTTTGAGACTCGAATGGACATGTCAGTAGCTTCAGCTATCCTGTAACTCCGAGAGTGACGCCGTGAATTCCAGCAGTAAGTACGATCAACAGTTATAGCAGTAGACACCTTAATTCACGCTATGAATATTAATGTAGAGATACAGACCGCGGAAGAACGTAACGAATTTGTATAGAGTGAAACTCATTCCCGAAGGCCTAACCTCCAGAGATGTTAACCCGCTGTATTGAGCATATAACACCGTGTTCTCTGAAGCAAATTACACAACATTCTAATGGCAGGCACCGTAACTTCATGTATGAATAAGAAGATCGAGCGTCATACCGTTAGAGAACGTTATCACCTTCCTTGAATGTCACACTTCTAAGTTAATTGCTGCACTTATCCCTTGATGCCGAGAGGCAATTCAGGTATTCCGGGAGTAAATGCGCTGGACTGTATATGTTTAACAGTTGGTCTCGAACGGTTTGACGCTTTACTTTTCTATTCATACCGTTAATTGGAGTGTCTATTGGCAGTTCTGTTCAGCGGATTTGCTCCAGGAATACCTGAATTGACTATCCGAATCCTTGGACTGGTGAAGCTATTGAGTTAGCCGTTCGAATCACAAAGAAGGCGGTAACTTTCTCGAATGGTTTGACGCTCTATCTTCTTATTCATAATGAATTGCAGGTCCCCGTCACTGAAATGATTAATAATTTCTTTCTGTGAACCGAAGTTACACTCTCGATACAGCCTGTTATTTTTTTGGAGGGTATGGTCTTCGGTAAAGAGTCTGACTTTATAGCAACTTGTAACGGTCTCAAAGTGTTTGACACCCTATTTCAATATGAATACCGTGACATAAGGTGTCTATTACCAAAACTCTTGGCCCGGCTTGCTCTCGGAATACCTCGTTTGACTCTCGGAATCGCAGGATAGGTGATGCTATTGACGTAGCCGTTCGTCTCTCGCAGAAGTTTGCAACGCTCTCGTATGGTTTCACCACAGCTCTTCTGATTTATATATGAAATTATGCTGCACGCCACTAAAATGTATACCAGTTTGTACCTCTGAACACGGCGTGATACTCTTGGTACAGGGGGTCAGTTTTTCAGATGGTAAGGCGTTCTGTAGGAAATTTAACCCTATACGAATATGGAATGTTATGCAATTTCTCCACGGCCATCCTTAATATTCATCCCGATAATGAGGCTAACTATTGCCAATACACTTCAGCGGATTTACACTCGGATTAAATTGTCTTACCCTCGGAATCACAGGATATGTGAAGCTACTTACTTAACCTTTCGTCTCGATGCTGATATTTATACACAAACATGTGGTGCTCGTCCGCTAAAATGTTTACTAATTTGTTTCTGTGCATATTTTGAAGGACACTCGCTAGGGCGGGATAGGTTCTCGGAAGGTATGGTATTCCGTTAAAGGAATAACTTTATGCGCACTTGCATCATTCTCCGTCGGTTTGACTCACTACATTAATATTCATACCGTGCATTAAGGTGTCCGTTGCCAATATTCTCCAGCGGACTTACACCCGGAATACCTGGTTTGACTCTCGTAATCACAGGGTGGGTGAAGCTATTGCCTTAGATGTGAGACTTACAAAGAATATTGGATCATCCTCTGACGGTTTGACTCTCTACCATAATATTCATACCGTGATTTAAGGTCTCTGTGGCGAATGCTGTTCAGCGGGTTTACTGGCGGAATGAATGGTTTGTCCCTCGTAATCACAGGATCGGTGAAACTATTGACTTAGCCGTTCGACACTCAAAGAAGGTGAAATTGTTCTCGAGTGGATTGTCTCCTGGTATTGTAATTCATACATGAAGCTATGGTAATATTAAAATGTATACATATGTGTTTCTCTCGACACGAAGTTACACTATCGATACGGCGGGATAGCTTCACGGAAGGGAAGGCTTTCGGTAACAGGTTTGACACTATGGGAGTAGGTAATGTTCTTCAACGGTTTGACGATCAGCTTTAGAATTCATACCTGGTGTTCCGATGTCCGCTGCCAGTACTATACAGTGGATTGTCTCCCTGAATGCCTTGTTCCACCTTTGGAATAACAGAGTAGGTGCAGCTATTGATCTAGACGTACGGTTCTCGAAGGAGGTGGTAACGTTATAGAACGATTTGACGGTCGCTTTTCTAATTCGTGCATGAAATTAAGGTGTACGTCACTAAAATGCGCACTAATTTGTTTCCTTGGACACGAAATTATTATCTCCGTACAGTGAGATGTGTTCTTGGAAGGCAAGGCCTTCGGTGAAAAGAGTGACTCTATACCAATTGATAATGACCTCCGACGGATTGACTCTCTACTTTAATGTTCGTGCCGTGAATTATGATGTCACATGCCTATATAATTTAGCGGATATATTCCCGAAATTATTGGTTTGACTCTCATCATAACAGGATGTGTGAAGCTATTGATTTAGACTTTCCACACTCAAAGAAGTTCTTGCCGTTCTCAAACGGTTTAACACGTGATCTTCTAATTCGTACATGAAACTAAGGCGCCCATCACTCAAATGATTACTTATTTCTTTCTCTGAAAACGAGGTTATACTCTCCATGCAGCGGTCAGTTTCTTCGTAGGGTATGGCCTTCGGCATAGCGTTTGACTTTACAGCAATTGGGAACGGTTTACAATGGTTTGGAGCCCTGCTTTAATATTGAAACCGTGGAATGAGATTTCTATTGCCAATACAGTTCAACGGATTTAATCCAGGAGTACCTGGTATGACCGTCGGAAACACAGTATACGTGAGGCTATTCACTTAGCTGCTCGAATATCATAGAATGTGATAACGTTGCCGAGCTGTGTAACCATCCACCTTCTAATTCATACATGAAAATAAGATGCCATCACTATAATGTATACTCGTGCGAATCTCTAAACACGAAGATGTTCTCTCGATACAGCGGTATAGTTTATTCGGAGATTAAGGCATTCTGTTAGAAGTATCACCCTACACGAATAGGCAATGTTCTAAAACGGCTTCACCCCGCTTTAGTTTGCAAACCGTGAACTGAGGTGTCTATTGCCAATGCTGAACAGGGCATTTACTCCCGGCATATCTGGTTTAACGTTCGGAGTTACAGTATACTTTACTTAGCCGTTCCTCTCTCACTGAAGGTGTTAACGTACGCGATCGGTTTGTCCCTCGTTCTTGAAATTCATTCATTGAATTAAGGCACCCGACACAGAAATGAAGAGTAATTTCTATCACTGAACATGAAGTTATATTCTCGATACAGCGGGTTATTTCTTCGGAGGGTAAGTTCCTCGGTAAAGCGTTTCAGATCATAGCAATTGGTTACGTTCACAAACGGCTTGACCCTCTATTTTAATATTCAAACTGTGAATAAAGGTGTCTGTTGCCATTACTCTTTAGCGGATTTACTTCCGGAATACCTGATTTGCACTCCGAATCACAGGATGGTCAAAGCTATTGACATAGCCATTCGTCTCTCACAGAAAGTGGCAATGTTCTCGACCAGTTTGACACGCGGTCTTGTAACTCATGCACGAGGTTTAGGTGCCCGTCATTGAATTATATTCTAATGTGTTGCCCTAAACACGTAACTCTAGTCAAGATACAGGGGGTTAGTATCTCAGAAGGCACAACCGTCTGAAAAATGTCTAACTCTATTCTATTACGAAACATTCATCAACGGTTTGACTCAGTACTTTGATACTCATACCCGGAGTTAAGGTGCCTATTGCCAATGACCTTCGGCGGATATAATCCCGATATAGCTGGCCTGACTATCGGAATCATGTGTTAGGTGATGCTACATACATAGCGGTTCGTCTCGCACAGAAGGTGGTAGCGCTCTCGAACGGTTTGACCCTCGATCTTCTAATTCATATAGCAAAGTAATGTATGCCTCTGCGGTAATGTCGGCTAATGTGTTACCGTGATCACTAAGCATGACACTCGCTAAAGCGCGTTATGTTCTAGGAGGGTAACATATTCGGTAAGAAGAATGACACTATTCCAATTAGTAATGTTCTCCGAAGGATTGACCTTCCACTTTAATATCCATACCCTGAATGATGATATCTATTGCCAATAGTGAACAGCGAATTCACTCCCGGAATAACTGATTTGGCAATCTCAATCACAGGATAGGTGCATGTATTGACTGAGTCATCCAATTCTTAGGGAAGGCGATAACGTTCTCGCGCGGTATGACCGTACATTTTCTAATTCAGACATGATATTAATGTGCCAGTCACAAAAAGTGCATACTAATTTGCTCCTCTGAACACATAATATCGATACAGCGGGTGGTTTCTCGGAAGGTAAGGCCTTCGCTATAAAGTTTAGCTCTATATCAATGCGTAACGTCCTACAAAGGTTTACCCGTGGACTTTAATATTAATACCAGGAAATAGGGTGTCCTATGCCAATACAGTACAGCAGGTTTATTCCCGGAATTCTTGCTTTGACTTTCGGAATTACAGGATAGGTGAAACTATTGATATAGACGATCGACTCCCACAGAAGGTGGCATCGTTCTCGAACGGTTTGACACCCTATCATCTAATTTATACATGAAGTTAAGGTGCCCGTCACTGAAATGAATAATAATTTCTTCCTTTGAGCACGAAATTATACTTTTGATACAGCGGGTTATATATTCGGAGGGTAAGGTCTTTAGTAAATCGTTTGACTTTACACCCATTGTTAACGCCCACAAACAATTTGGGGCTCTACTTTAACACGTTGACGCCGGTCTGACTCACTGGTGGCCCATGCTTGTCTGTTCCCTGCGGCGGAATGAACCACCAGTTTCTCATGCTAGATTGTTCCGTGGTGCGGCATGCATCACCGATGAGCCACGTTGGTCAATCAAAAAATATGTAGTACAAAATGTTATTTTGTAGATTTAACATTATACATTAACAGTTCATCCTTATAATCAAACATTTAGCACAAAATACAGAAATTTTAACTTAATTACTACATTAACTATAACAGAATATAACGACTCATGTTGCAGATGCAATTTTTTAAAATATTTTAGACAAATTGCCGGCTTATCCGGACAAATTCTACAGAAGGTCATTGCTCTTTTTGCTTTATTTTTGACGTACTGTGTGCCTCTTAAGTTTGTTAAGCGCTTGTAACAATCTTTACATCTTTTCCTCATTTTCCTCACGGGTCCTTGGTGTGAACTTAAAAAATTTTTCTTTTTCTTCTACTTCCTATTAGCTCTTCTCTTGGGGGAATGTCAACACTGTTCAATAGATAATCAATAATTTCCTCTCCAAATTTTAAAATTTTGTAACGCTTGGTTCCCCACTTTTTGTGGATGTACCATGCATTCGCTATAGAGTTCCGTATATTAGCTCCATAACAACCTTTCTACACCATTTTACAGTTCTCCGTAATCATTTATGATAAGATCGCACTTGATCAGATATATCAACTCCCTTCTTCGCATAATTAATGACGCAATTGTAAGATATCGAAGTGGTTGACATATAGAGGGGTTATTTGTCGGTTCACTTAAAAAATTTCACGCCGCTCAGATTTTCGAGATATATAATGTCGCCCCGTTTCTGTTTCTGCTTCGCCTGTGTCGGTAGAAACTTTCCATTCATTTTGACTGTACCGAAAATGTATTATTCCTTTGGTGAGAAGATCTTCGGATAAAAGAATACTTGTATAAAACTGTAGGTAAATAAAATGCGGCCCATGAATAATAGATCTCGTCTGAATGTCACGACTATATCGTGAGAATATGCTTTCAGAATGCTTGTTTCATTTTTTCCCGAATAAATATGCACATTATATGTATATCCGTCCTGACGGCAGAGTTTGTACAGTTTTATTACCTGTTTGTGCCGATTACCGGGTATATATTGACGAAAGCCAGCGCGTCCTTTCCACCGAACCATGCTTTCATCAATTATTATATTTTTACCTGCTTTTACAACATCTTGGAATGCACGATGTATTTTGTAAACTGCATTTCGGATTTTGTGTAACCGATCCTCGGTTCTAGCCGTAGCATTACCAGAAAAGTGCAAGACTGTAATATAGCTAGGAATGGACCGCGTTTCATTGCATTCATTACTCGCGCATTCGCATACATCGCCTTCTCGACCAATATAGTAGAATTTCGGGTACCTGCACTACATAACAAGCAAGGTACCAACATAGGCGTTTCATTCACATTTTGAAATGGGGTTCCATGCTTGATGATGTTGCCTCCTGCCGTATGCTGCGTTCACTATACACTGAACAGCGTACCTATTCGTCTCTTCTACGATGATCTCCAATATCGCGTCCGTCATGAATAATTTATATAATGCAACTGGAACGTCGCAGTCGGTCTCCTTGATCAGTAGGTCTTCTTCCTCTGAAAACTCTCCCTCTGATGCACATTTTTCAGCTATTCTCCGCCATTAAGCAGCATCATCTAGATCCCCTACACCAGCCTCCGAAACCTCTTCCTCCGTGGTAATCCAATCGGTTGCCGCGTCCGATGATGATGATGAAATTATTCTATTTCTTCGTCCCTTTCGCATGATTCCAGATACAGGTTCATCAGACGAAATACTGAATTCTATATCCATTGTATCTAATATTTAGTTGGGCAAAAATAAAAATGAAAAATGTTAACCGCCTTTTTAGAAGGAAGGAAACTTTATGCTACCCTTATACTTACTGGAAGATATGTGAACTCGTGAACCTTTCAGAACTGTATTGACCGCGCGGGTCATAAAAACTTCGCACAACCCAAAATGCTCACAACGCGCACTAAGTAAAGCCTTCTTCACTTGCCGTCAATTCTAAACTCTCCGTAAACCTCATGACGCTGTCTAAACTCTCAATGATCATCCCTACTTACTAGGTCACACATTATATAGGAGGTGTCAGCTGGGTAGTTTTCGTTCCCTCAGAAACCACTAATTTCACTCATTACGTGTGGGCGGTCATAAACGTTTAATTGGGCCGCCGAAAGCCCAGAGGTTGGCCTCAAACTCACCCTGTGGCCAACGATCGGCCAAGGGAAAGGGATTATTTCTGGAAAATCGCACAATGGTGCTCGGCTACTTTGCCCGGCAATATATCCTTCTTTGGCGATCCTGGAAACAAAACTGTAGTGCGAAAACCCAGAGACCCTTCCTATGTTACAAGTTGCCAGGGCACCTGGAAGTCGTTAGTCGGTTACTCGACGAAATTGCTGCTCGCACTAGACATAATTTACGCAAAAAACTTACACTACGTTCCAATACTATTTTCGTCATATACGACAATCGGTCGCAGTATTTCTAGAGAATTGTTGCATTTGAAAGGGTCCTATTACTTGTGCTCTAAACTACTCGTGGTCCGAAACACGAGAAGCTAAAACCCTACTTGACCAGAATTGGGCTGTGGCACGGAGAACTATGTTTACCATCGACCAGGGGGAGGGCCACGTGCTCTACACTCGTGGACGTTCCCCAGCGCTGTGTTATAAATATCGAATGGCCTCACAAACGGGAAGTGCTCCGGTCACCGCGCTTGGGTGACATGTAATTTAGATATATTACATGCCTGAAGTATAGGCACATCACCTTGTAGGAGAGGGTTCTCTCCACCACTCCCTCGCATGAGGGGACTTTTCCTCTTTCAAGATGTACAATACGAAGATCAAGGGAACGCCCTTAGTCCCTAACCTTCAACAAGGGATGATTTCCCCTGTTTGGCCATCTCTACGGGTTTTCAAAACGCATCATGGGAAATCGTGAAGAAAGTATAAAGCTACCATTAAAACGGTAATAAGAACTGTTCCAAACGTCGAGCAGTCAAAGTGGAAGTTAGTTTCCTCCTAACGTGCTAGTGGGCATTAGGGCGCAAGCATTCAAGAGTAAAATTTGGTGCCTCACCGCCGCATGGTGCGGAACACTATTCGTCGCACGGAACACACACCGAATATCCACGAATTAGTCAACGTGTTAAGATTGAATCCGTGAATTAAGGCGTGCATTGCAAATACTGTTCCGGGCATTTGCTCCCGGAATACCTGGTTTGACTCTCGGAATCACAGGATATGTGAAGCAATCGACATGTATATTAACTTGCTTCTCTGAACACGAAGATATACTCTCGATACAGAGGTTTAGGTTCAGGGAAGGTAAGGCCATCTGTCAAAGGTTTGACTCTATACCAGTAAGTATAGTTCTACAACGATAGCATTCTGTTCTGTACTATTTATACTGTGAATTAAGGTGTCTATTGCCAGTACTATACTGCGGATAGACTCTCGGAATTCCCGGTCTGACCCTCTGAATAATAGGGGCGGTGAAGCTATTGACTAAGCAGCACGAATCTGAAACTAGCTGCTAACGATCTCGATCAGCTTGACACTCAATTTTGCTATTCGTACGTGAAGCTGCGGTGTCTGTCTGCTGAAATGTCTACTCATTTGTTCCCGTGAAAACTAAGATAGACACTCGCTGCAGCGGGGTAGGTTCTCGGAAGGTAATGTATTTCTTGAAAAGAGATACCTTATTTTGAATGATAATATTGACCCGCGGTTTGACTACATGTATGAATAACACGTACGAGTGTCAAACGGTATTCAAACGGTTCAGCTATCGTGTGATTCGGCGAGTCAAGCCAGGTATTCCGGGAGTAAGTTATCTGAACAGTATTAGCAATAGACGCCTTAAATCACGATTTCAATATTAAAATATTGCGTCGCACCGTTTGAGATCGTTACCTATTGAAATGGAGTCCTTTTTACCAAATACGTTACCTTCATAGAACATGTCTCGCTGTAGCGTGTGTCATGCTTCGTTCCCACGGAAATAAACTAGTAGTCATTTTAGAAGACGAACACCATATTTTCATGTATGAACTGAAAAATATGGAGTCAGACTGTTAGAGATCCTTCCCACCTTCGTTGGGAGTTGAACGGCTAAGTCTATAGCTGCACCTATCCTGTGATTCCGATAGTCAATCAACGTATTTCTGGAGTAAATCCAATGAACAGTAGTGACACTAGACACCTGATTTCACGGTTTTAATATTGAAAATAGAGCGTCAAACCATTTGAGAACGTTACCAATTGCTATAAAATCGCAAGTTTTACAGAAGCCCTTACGTTCAGAAAACTTAACCGGTTTCATTGACAATGTAACATCGGATTCTGGGAATGAAATCAATCTTCATTTCAGAGACGAGCACCTTAGCTTCATATATGATTTAGTGCCACACCTATCATGCGACTTCGTGAGTCAATCCGGGAATCCCGGAAGTAAATCCGCAGAATACTTTAAGCAATAGACACATTAATTCACGATTTGAATATTATTGTAGAGCATCAAACAGTTTCAGAGCGATACCAATTTGTATAGAGACAAACATTTTACTGACAGCCCTACCTTCGGAGTAGCTAACTCGCTGTATCGAGCATCTACCTACTTGTTCGTGGAAACAAATTAGCCTTCATTTTATTAAAGGACCCTTAGTTTCATGTCTGAGCACGTAGATCGAGAGACAAGCCGTCCATCAAACTTCTTCTGGTGTCGAACAGCTAATTCAATTGCTTCACATATATTATTATTCCGAGAATGAAACCTGCTACTTCGGGTGTAAATTCCCTGCGTAGTTTTGGCAATGGGCACCTTAAATCACGGTATGAATATTAAAGTAGATAGTCAAGCCGTTTGAGGGCCTTACCAATTGATAAAAGTAAAACGTTTTAAATCAGGTCCTACAATCCGCAAACTTCAGCAGCTTCATCTATAGTATAACTTCGTCTTTGGAACTAGAAATTAGTCTTCATTTCAGTGACTAGCACCTTAACTACATGAATGAATTAGAAGACCGAATGTCAAACCGGTTGAGACGGTTGCCACCTTTCTAGAGTGTCGCACAGAGCTATGAAAAAAGCTTCACGCTTCTGTGATGCCGAGAGTCAAACAAGGTATTCCGTGAGTAAATCCGCTGTACATTATTGGAAATAGACATCCTTGTTCGCGATACAGATATTAACGTACACTGTCAAACCCTTGCAGATTGTTACTTACTGGTATAGTGTTAATCGTTTAAACATGGACCATACATTACGAGTATCAAACACGCTGTATCGAGGGTACAACCTCATGTCCAGAAAAACAAATAAGTATAAATTTTAGTTACGGGTACCTTAATTTCATGTAAGAATTGGAAGATCGAGAGGCAAACTGTCCCAGAACGTTATAAGTATCTTTGATAGTCGTACAGCTAAGACAATAGCTTCACCTATCCTGTGTTTCCGAGAGTCATAGCAGTTATTGCGGGATTAAATCCACTGATCTGTATGGCAACAGACAACTTAATTCACGGCATGAATGTTATAGTTGAGAGTCATACCGTCGGAGAATATTTCGAATTCGTGTACAGTAATCCTTTAACGAATACCGTGCCTTGCTGGAACCAAACACGTTGCAGCGAGAGTCATGTTAGTGCTCACCGATACAATTGAGTTGACAGTTTAGCAGAAGTAAACCTTCCATTCAAATATGTATTGGAAGATCGAGTGCCAAACCGTTCGAAATCGTTGCCGCTTCTTTCAGAATCGAACGGATTAGACAAAAGCTTCGCATATCCTGTGATTCCGAACGTCAATCCAGATATTCCTGGTCTAAATTCGCTATACAGAATTGGCAATAGACACCTGAATTCATGGTGTGAAGCAGGCTGGGAAGCCGTCGTAGGACATTACCTACTGGCGCACGGTCAAACTTCATGCAGAATGCCTTACCATCCGAAAAACTAACCTGCTGTATCGAGAGTAAACCGCCGTGCCTAGAGAAACAAATTAGTATACGTTTCAGTGGCGGGCACTCTCAATTCCATGTGTGAATCCGAAGATTGAGGGTCAAACCGTTCGAGAACGTAACAACCTTTTTCTAAGTCGATCAGCAAAGTCAATAGCTTCACCTATACTATTACTCACATAGTCAAACAAAGTATTCCAGGCACCAATCCGCTGTATGCTATTGGCAGTGGACACATTAATTCACGGTTGGAATACAAAAGTACAGAGCCTATCCCTTGTCCAACGTTACCGATTAGTATAATGTCAAACATACTACAGAAGACCTTTCCCTTCCGAGAACCTAACTCACTGTATCTAGAGTATAACTTCATGTTCAGAGAAATAAATTAGCAGAGATTTTAGTGACGGGCACATTATCATCAAGTATGAAAAAGACGATCGAGGGTCGCACATTTCGAGGCGGTCACCGACTTCTGTGGGAGACGAACGGTTAAGTCAGTAACGTCACCTATCCTGTGGTTCGGAGTGTCAAACGAGGTGTTCCGGGAAATCGTCCGCTGAAGTGTTTTGGCAATACAATCCTCAATTCGCCGTTTTAATATTAATGTAGAGCGTCACTCCATTTGAGAATCTGACCAATTGGTATATAGTCAAACGTTTTACTGATAACCTTACCCTGCGAATGTCTAATCCGCTGTATCGAGTGTATTACATCGTGTCCAGAGAAAGACATTAGTAAACATTTTAGTGATGGGCATAATTGGTTCTTGTATGAATTACATGATAGACGGTCCAACAGTCCGAGAAAGACACCACACTCTTATGGATCGAACGGGGAAGTTATTAGCTTCACCCACCCTGTGAACTCGAGAATGAAACCAATTATTCCGTGAGTAAATCGGCTGAACAGTATTTGCATAATTGCTGGAAATTTACAGAGTCAAACCGTTGTAGGAGGATTCCCATTGGCAGACAGTCAAACATTACTCCGAGAGCCTTACTTTTCGCGAACCTAACCCACTGTATCGAAAGTATAACAACGTGGTTAGGGAGATAAATTAGTATATATCTTAGTAACGGGCAACTTGATTGCATGCAATAATAAGGAAATCTAGCTTCAAACCTTTCGAGCACGATAATACCATCCATTAGGGTCGATGGGTTAACGTTGCTACCTTCTGTGAGAGACGAACGGCTACAACAGTAGCGACACCTATCCTGTGTTTTTGAGAGTCAAATTAGGTAATCCGTGAGTAAGTCCCCTGAACAGCACTGGCAATAGACACTTTAATACAAGGTTTGAATATTAAAGCTGATCGTCAAACAGATGCAGATTGTTACCTATTGCTACGTTACCAATTGTTATCAATTGCTACTACAACCGTCTTACCGAAGACCTTATCCCGCGAAAAAGAAACCGTCCGTATCGAGAGTATAACTTCGTGTTCTGAGAAAGAAGTTAGTCACCATTTCAGTGACGAGTACCTTAACTTAATGTACGAATTAAAAGATCGAACGTCACACATCTCGAGAACGTTGCCACCTTGACTGAGGGACGAACGGCCAAGTGAAGAGCTTTACCTGTCTCGTGATTCCGGAAGTCAAACTAGGTATTCCGGGAGTAAATCGGCTGAACAGTATTGGCAATAGACACCAGATATCACGGTTTGAATACTAAAATAGGGCGTCACAGCGTTTGATAACGCTACGAATTGCCATAAAGTCAAACGTTTTAGCGAAGGCGATACCTTCCGCGAACATCATCCGCATCATCGATAATATAACTTCGTCTTCAGAGAATGAGGATAGTTTTCATTTCAGTGACGGGAACCTTAACTTTATGTACGAATTGAAAGATCGAGGGCCAAACCGTTGGAGAAAGTTGCCACCTTCTGTGTCATACCTGCGGCTAAGTAAATAGGTTCACGTATCCTGCAATTCCAGCAGTCAAGCGAGGTATTCATGGAGTAAATCCGCTTAACAGTATTGGCAATAGTCTCCTGCATGCACAATTTGAATATTTAAATTGTGCGTAAAGCTGTTTGACGACTTAACCAATTGTTATAAAGTCTATCGTTTTACCGAAGGCCTTATCCGCCGAGAAAATAACCCGCTGTATCGATAGCATAGCTTCACGTTCGGAGAAGCAAATATGTATACATTTTGAGTACGAGCTCCTTCATTTCATGTATGGAATAAATGATGGGCGATCGAAACGTTCCAGAAGTTTAACATATTCTTTGAGAGTCGAAACGCTAAGACAACAGCTTCACCTATCCTGTGACTGTGATAGTCAAATCAGGTATTCCGGAAGTCAATCCGCTGTACAATATTGGTGGCAGACACCTTAATTCACGATATGAATATTAAAGTAGACCGTCAAACTGCTGTAGAGCATTACCTGTTGGTATAGAGTCTATTATTTTACGGAAAGCCATATCTTTCGGGCAGATAACCCACCGTATAGGAAGTAAAACTTCGTGTTCAGAGAAGAAAGATCGTCTACATTTTAGTGACGAGCACTTTTGTATCATCTGTGAATTCAAAGATGCGGGGTCAGACGGTTCGAGAACTTGGCCACCTTCATTGAGATTTGAACAGCCAAATCAACGGGTTCATTGAGAGTCGAACGGGCAGGTCTGAAGCTTCAGCTATCCCAAGACTCCGAGAGTCAAACCAAGTATTTCTGGAGTAAATCCGCTTAACGGAATTTTTAATAGACTGCTTAATTCACGGTATGAACATTAAATTAGAACTTAAAACCGTTTGAGAACGTTACCAATTTTCATAACGACATACTATTAACCTGATACCGTACCTTCAGAGCACATAATCTGCTGCATCGATCGTATAACTTCGTGTTGAGCAATACAAACTAGTAGACATTTTAGTGACGGGCACCTTAACATTCCGGGATACAGTTTGACTGTATAGCATTAGGTATCGTTCTACAACGGTATGCCAGTCTACTCTATTATTCATACCGTGAATTAAGGAGTCTATTACAAAAACTGTTTAGCGTATTTACTCCCGGTATACATGGTTTGACTTTCGGAGATACAGGATAGGATATGCTATTCACTTAGCCGTTCGCCGCACATACAAGGTGGTAACGATCTCGAACGGTTTTGACAGTAGATCTTCCAATTCGTACATGATACTAAGGTTTCGGCCACTAAATGTATACTAATTTGTATATCTGATTACGAAGCTATACTCTCGATACAGCGTGATTGTTTCTCGGATGGTAAAGTATGTGATGAAGTGTATGACGTCATACGTATTGGTAATGCTATCAAACGGATTGACGCTCTACTTCAAAATGGGAACCGTTTATTAAGGTGTCCATTGCCAATACTGCGCAACGCATTTACTCCCGGAATATTTCGTTTGCCTTTCGGAGTCAAAGGATTGGTAAAGCCACTGGCTTAGCTGTTCATCTCTCACTGAACGCGGCGACTATCTCGATCGAATGGACCCCCGATTTTCAATTCATTCATCAACTTGAGGTGTCCGTCACTGACGTGGACTCTAATTTCTTCCTCTGGGCACGGTATTATACTATCGATACAGCCGGTTAATTTTTCAGAGGGTAAGATCTTCGGTAAAACGTTTGACATTATAGCATCTGGTAACGTTCCCAAAGGGTTTGAAGCCACACTTTAATATTCAAGCCGTGAATTAAGGTGCCTATTGCCAATACTCTTCAGCGGATTTACTCCAGGAAAACCTGCATTGACAGTATAAGACACAGGATAGGTGAAGTTATTGACTTAGCCTTTCGTCTCGCATAGAAGGTCGTAACGTTCTCGAACGGTTTGATATCCGACCTTTTAAGACATGCATGAAATTAAGGTGATCGTAAGTAAATGTACACTAGTTCGTACCTCTGATCACCTTGTTATACTCCAGATACTGCGGATTAGTTCTTCGGAGGTTAAGGCATTCTGTACGAAGTTTAACTCTGCACGAATTGGTAATGTTCTACAACGGCTTGCGGACCTGCCTTAATATTCAAACCCTGAATTGAGGTGTCTATTGCCAATAGTGATCAGCGGATTTACTCCCTGAGTACCTGGTTTGCCTCTCGGAATCCCTGGATAGGTGAAGCTATTCCCCTTAGCCGTTCGTCTCTCACAGAAGGTGGCAACGTTGTCGAGTGGTTTAACGCTCGATCTTCTAGTTCATACATGAAGTCAAAGTGCCCGCCACTGAAATGCATACTATCATCTTTCCCTGAACACGAAGTTATATTCTCGATGGGGCGGGTGGTATTCGTGGCAGGTAGCGCTTTCAGTAAAACGTCTGACCTTATAACAATTGTTAACATTCTCAAAGGGTGTGACGCTCTATTTTAATATCCAAACCGTGATCTATGGTGTATATTCCCAATACTGTTCAGCGAATTAACTCTCGAAATACCTGGTTTGACTTTCGGAATCACAGGATAGGTGAAGTTATTGACTTAGCCGGTCAATCCTGAATGAAGGTTGCAACGTTCTTGAACGGATTGACAATCGATCTCCTAGTTAAGCCGTCCGTCTGTTAAAATGTCTACTAATTTGTTGCTTCGAGCACGAAGTTATACACAGTATACAGCTGGTCATATCCTTCGATGGTATGGAATCCGGTAAGGAGTATGACTTTATACCAAAACGTAACGTTTTCAAACAGATTGGCTCTCTGCTTTAACGCTCATATCGTGAGTTAACGTTTCTATTGCCTATACTGTGCAGCGGATTTACTGCTGGAATACCATGCTTGACTGTCTTAATGACAGGATAGCAGAAGCTAGTGACTTTGCCCATCGGCCGACAAAGAAGGTGGCGCCGTTCACATCCGGTATGTCCATCGATCTTCTATCTCATATCTGATATTCAGGTGCCTTACACGAAAGTGTGTACTAATTTGTTTCTCTGACCACGAAGATACACTCTCGAAGGAGCGGGATAGGATCTCGGAAGGTAAGGCAATCGGTAAATAGTTGGACTACATGCCAATATTTAACGATCTGCAATGATGTGAATCTTGTAGGTTATTCTTCATACCGTGAACTAAGGTGTTTATTGCCAGTACAGTACAGCGTATTTGCTCCCGGAAAACATGGATTGACGCTCGGAATCATAGGATAAGTGAAACTATAGACTTAGCCGTTCGACCTTCAAAGATGATGGTAACATTCGCACAATCGATCTTCTGTTTCATGCATGAAATTGAGGTGTCCGTCATTAAAATGTATGCTAATTCATTCCTTCGAACTCACTGCTATTAAGGCTCGTTCAATATTGAAACTGCGAATTACGGCGTCTACACCGAATACTGTTTGTCGGTCTTACTTCTCGGTTTTCCTGGGTTGACTCTCGGAATATCACGGAATAGGAGAAGTCATTCACTTGGCCGTTCGGCTCACAGAGGAGGCGGTAGTGTTCATGATCAGTCTGCCTTCCGATCTTCTAATCCATACACGAAATGAAGGTGCCCGTCACTAAAATGTCTACAAATTTGCTTCTCGAAACACGGAGTTATACCCTCAATATAGCGGGTGAGCATCTCGGAAGGAATGGCCTACGGTTAAAAGTTAGACTTTATACGAATGGGTGAAGTTCTACAACGAACAGTGAATGATGGTACGGCAGATCGAGCAACACTACTGTATGGTAACCTTTAATTTCATAAGACATGATTTTGAGCTGCATGCAATTCGTTCTCATTTTTATGTTTATATACTAATACTGCAATTTACTGGTATGGTAATTAGATTTTTTTTCGAAGTTGTCAATTATTAGTTGAAAAAATTTGATTTCTGAATACAAGTATTTTTGGAAATGGTTCAGTGCACGTTCATGACATCATTCTGTTAAACTCATTGTTATTTTATATGATTGCCTGTATATGGACCTACGCTTATGGAGCGACAACAGCTGACGTGGTCCTGTACGTGCGTACCGCAGATGGAAGCCGCAGTACTGGATGGATTCCGATAATTTCTTTAACCATTATTTTATACCGTTTCTATTCTTTCGCAGTTTTATACCTATTTATAAATAATGTTATTTACTATTACGATATTTCCGATTTTTTTTTTTATTCTAAACTATCTATCATTATTATAAAAAAATGTATTCCTTGGCAATAGAGCCTTTGGAATTAGTTGTGTTTACGTATATGACGATATTTTGTTAGATTTATTGATATTTTATATGATTGTCTGTATACGTACATACGACATCGGTGCAACACGACTAGCGAGGTATTGTAGTTGGGTACGGCAGAACTGATCGGCACTGCCAAATTGTCTCCGACTATTTCTATATGCTTGATTTTGTACCGTATGTATTTCTTCTCAGTTTCCCATTTATTTATGCATTCTGTATTTTACTGTTATGATATTTATCTTCAAAATTTTCAATCCTTATCTCAGAAAAATGTACATCTTATGAGAAGTGGCTTTGGAATTAGTTCAGTGTACCCGTATGACATTATTTTGTTGAACTAATTGTTACTTTGTATGATTGTCTGTGTATGTACAGACGCTGTTTGCGCTAGACGACTGGCGAGGTCCTGTAGTTGCGTTCGACAGAACGGAGCGAGACTACTGGATGGTCTTCGATAATGTTATTAACCTTCATATTGTACAGTAAGAATTTTTTCCCAGTTTTTCTTTTATTTGTATATACAGTGTGTTACTGCTATGATGTTTCATTGTTCCTAAAAAATACAATTTCTGAGCTAAAGAATTGGAGGGTTTGAATAAAATCGGATATATCATAACATTAGATCACAGAATGTAGAAATAAATTGCGAATACCGAAAGAATAATGCACACGGTACAATATCAAGGTCAAAGGAATTGTCAAAGCCCATACAGCACTGTCGCTCCGATATTCCAAACGCAACTGCACGAGAGCTCCACCCGTGTCGCTCCGGAAGCGGAGGTACGTACACGCAAAACCGTTTAAAATAACTACAAATATAGAAAACGTACACTGTTCAAACGACCACTCAGCTGATTCCGAATACACTTTTCATAAAATGTACAATGATTGATATTAAAAATTGGGAATTTGGAAAAATTCGTAAGTACTAAAACAGTAAATAACAGTGTATATAAATAAATGGAAGAGTGCGAAGGAATACATACGGTAGTACATGAAGGTTAAAGAAATTAACGTTGGTCATACAGCAGTGGTCGCTCCGACCTAGCGAACGCAACAACAAGACGAATCGAATTCTGACGCTCCGGCAGCGTAGGTACATATAGAAACATTCACACAATGTAACAACAGATTATACAAGATATGGTCATAAACGTATACACAACTGATTCCAAAGACACTTTTATTAAGAAATACAATTTTTTAAACAATGATTACGAATTCCTAAAAAACATCGAATATATCGTAACTGTAAATTACAGCATGATGAAATAAAAGGAAAGCTGCGTGAGAATGCATGCGGTACAATATCAAGGTTAATGAAATTAACGAAGATCATGCAGTAATGTCGATCCGATCGGCCATACGAAACTGCAAGACCAGTCCAGGCACGTTTTTCCGGAAGCGTAGGTACATATAGAGACAATCCTGTAAGATAACAATGAATTTATCAAAATATTGTCATAGTCGTTCACTCTATTAATTCTATGGCACATGTCCTAAAAAATGCAATTATTAAAACAAAAAGGTTGAAGTTTTTTAAAAGATATGGGTAATATCATAACTGTAAATTACAGTATGTATAAGAAAATGGGAAACTGGGGAAAATGGCAACGGTACATAATCAAGTTTAACGAAATAAACGTGGGCCTTTCAGTATGCCGCACCGATCTGGCTTTCGCAACTGCAACACCACTCCAGTCTTGTCGCACAGGAAGCGTAGGTACATATACAGATAATCGTATAAGACAACTGTAAGTTTAACAAAATAATGTCATAAACGTACACTGAACTAATTCCAAAGGCACTTTTACTAAGAAATACAATTTTTGAAATTACCAATTGGAATTTTGTGTGAAATCGAAAATATCAATGCAGTAAATAACGGTACGTAGTATTAAACAGAAAAGCGAACAAAATGCATACGTTACGATACCATGATTAAGGAAATTAACGAAGACCAGCCAGCATTGTCCCTCCGATTTGCTGAACACAACGTCAAGTCCAGTCTTGTCTTGTCGCACCGGAGGCGTAAGTTAGATGCATACAAGCAATCACATGAAACAACAATAAGATTAGCAAAATATTGCCCTAAACGTACACTCATATAATTCCCAAGACACACTTACTGAGAAATACAATTTTTGATATTAACAATTGGATATTTTGAAGAAAATCGGAAACATCTGACGAGTAAATTGCAGAATGTAGAAATAAATAGAAAACTGCGAAATAATGCGTACAGAACAATATTATTGTTAAAGATATTAATATTGACCATGAAATATGCCGCCCCGATATACTGCACGCAACTACAATACCACTCCAGAAATGTCGGTCTGGAAGCGGGCGTACTCATACAGCCAATCATATAAAGTATAAATGAGGGTAACGAAATAATATCATAAACGTAAACTCTACGAATTGCAAACACACTTTCACTATGTCACACAATTTCTTTAAATAAGAAATGAAAATTGTGAAAAAAATTGAAAAAATTAGAACATTAAATAACAGTATCTGTAAATAAATGGGAGAATTGGGGGAAATGCATACGGTACAAAAGGAGGGTTAAGGAAATTATCGTAGGCCATACAGTAGTATCCCTCCGATCTCCCGAACGCAACTACATGCCCCGGCCAGTCGCGTAGCTCCGACAGCGTAGGAACTTATACAGACAATCATATCGAATAACAATATTATTAACAAGATAATGCCATAAACGCGTACGCTCAACTAATTTCAAATGCACTTTTACTATGAAATACAATTGTCATACATAAAATTTGAAAATTTCGAAGAAGAACGAAAATATGACAACAGTAAATTACAGTATGTATAAATAAATATAAAACTGGGACAGAATGCATATGATACAAAATCAAGCATAAGGAATTAACTGAAACCATACAGTAATGCCGCTTCGAGCTTCCGTGAACGACTACAAGACATCGATAGTCGTCTTGCTCCGGCTGGGTTAATACGTATGCACACAATATTATAAAATAACAACAGGCTTAACAAAATACTGGAATAAACGTAGGCTCAACTAATTAAAAAGGAACTATTGCAAAAAAATACAATTTTTTAAGATCATAATATTAAATTACAGTATGCCTAAATAAACGGAAAACGTGGAAAGATGCATATGGTACAATATCAAGGCAATATTAATTTCCGACGACCATCAGGTAGTATCGCTCCCATCTACCGAGCGCAACCACAAGACGACTCCAGTGGTATCGTGCCGGCAGCGGAGGTACATATGGCGACAATCATGTAATATAACAGGGAATATAACAAAATGATGTCACAAACGTATGCTCACCTAATTCCAAAGGCACTTTTCATGTGTGATTCAATTCCTGAAATTAAAAACGTGAAATTTTGAAAAAAAATCGAAAATATCATAACAGTATATTACAGTTCGTGTTCAGATATAGAAATGAGTATCCAGTTCAGTGACGGGCACGTTATCTTCATGTGTGGATTAGAAGGCCGATCGTCAAACCTTTCGAAACTTTACCACCATATTTTAGAGAGGAACGGAAAAGTCAATAGCTTCACCTATCCTGTGATTCGCGGATGCAAGCCAGGTGTTCCGGAAGTAAATCCGCTGAACAGTATGGTAAATAGACAGATTAGTTCACCGGTGGAATATCAAAAGCAGGCCGTCGGTCCGTTGTAGAGCATTACCTATAGGTGTAGGGTCAAACTTATTACAGAATGCGTTTCCCTCCGAAAAACTAACTCGCTGCATCGGGAGTAATACACCGTGGTCAGGGATACTAACTCGTATCCATTTTAGTGTCGAGCACCTTAATTGCATCCATGAATAGGATACTCGAGAGTCATACCGTTCGAGAGCGCTACCACCATGTTTGAGATTCATACGGCTAAGTCAATATCTTCACCCATCCTGTGATTCCGAGTGCCAACTCAGGTATTCCGGGAGTAAATCCGCTGAACATTATTCACAATAGTATTGGCAATGCACAGAGTCACACCGTAGTAGAAGTTTACCAATACGTAGAGAGTGAAGCTTTCCACCGGGGGCATTTATTCATCGCGAGCCTAGCCCGCTGTATCGATAGCATAACTGCCAGTTCAGAGATACAAATTAGTATATATTTTGTGACGGGCACCATAGTAACGTGTATGAATAGGAAAATCGAGGGTCTATCCGCTTGAGAATGTTGCCACCTTCTGTAAGAGACGAACGTCTATATTAATAGCTTCTCCTGTCCTGCGTTTCCGATAGTCCAACCGGGTAATCCTGGAGGAAATCCGCTGTACATCATTGGAAATTGGTACCATAATTTGCGGAGTGAATAGTAAAATAGAGCGTCACACCATGTGAGACCATTACTGATTGCTATAAAGTCAATCGTTTCACCCAATGCCTTACCGTCGGAGAAGCTAACCCGCCGTATCGATAGTACAGCTACGTGTTTAGCGAAAAACACTAATATACAATTTAGTGACGGCATCATGAATTCGTGCATGAAATAGAAGATCGAGTGTCCTGCCATTCAAGAGCGTTGCCGCCTTCTGTGACAGATAAACGGCTAGGATAACAGCTTCATTTATCCAGTCATTCGGATAGTCAAACCATGTATTCCGGGATGAAATAAACTAAACAGTATTAGCAATGGGCACGTTACATCACGGTATGAATATTAATGTAGGGAGTCCAACTGTCGGAGAACGATACCAATTGGAATAAAGTCATTCGTTTTACCCAATTCCTTACCTTCCGGGAACGCAACACGCTGCTGCAATAGTGTTCCTTAGTTTTCACGTGATCAAATTATTAGACATCTTAGTAGACGGATACATTATTTTCCTGCATATATAGGTACATCGAGGGCAAGCCGATCGAGAACGTAGAAACCTTCTTTGAGAGTGGCACAGCTACGTCAATACCTTCAACTATCCTGTTGTACCGATAGACAAACCTGGCATTCTGGAAGTGCATCGCCTGCGCAGCATTGGCAACAGACACGCGAATTCTCGGAATTAACTCTAAAGTATGCGGTCAAATCGTGAGTGTCCGATACATATTGGTATAAACCCGAACACATTACCGAAAGCCTTACCTTCGGTGCAGCTAACCTGCCGTATCGGGATTATAGCTTCGTGATACGGTAAACAAATTAGTATGCATTTGAGTGAAAGGGAGCTTAATTTCATGTTTCAATAAGAAGATCGATGATCAAACCGTTTGAGCACGATGCCACCTTCTTTGAGTATCGAACTGCTATGTCAATAGCTTAACCTCTCGTTCGATTCCGAGATTCTAATGTGGTATTTCGGGAGTGAATCCGCTGAATAGTATTGGCAATAGACACCTTATTTCACGGATTGAATATTAAAATAGAGCGCCAAACCGTTTGATAACGTTACTAATTGCTACAAAGTCAATCGATTTACCGAAGGCCATACCCTCCGATATTCAATGCTGCTCTATCCATAGTCCAAATTCGTGTTGCGGGAAACATCCTATTATTCCTTTTAGCGACGGGCGCCTTCATTTCATGTATGAATAAGGAGATCGATTGGCATACTGTTCCATAACGATACTACTCACTGTGAGATTCGCACAGCTAAGTCATTAGCATCGTCTATCCCGTAAATCCGATATTTGATCCGGGTATTCCGGGAATGAATACGCCGTCTATTATAAGCAGCGGACACCATAATTTAAGTTATGAGTATTTAAGTAGGGAGTCAAACCGTTGCAGAACATTACTAATTGGTATAATGTCCTTCTTTTTACCGAATATATTGCCTTCCTAGAACATATCACGCAGTAGCGAGTGTCGCACATACAGCTCACGAAAACATGTTACTAGATATTTTAGCAGACCGACACCTTATTTTCATGTTGGAATAGAATAATTGGGAATCAAACCGTTCGAAAAGTTCGCCTCCTTCTTTAGGAGTCGAACGGCTAAGCCTATAGCTGCGCCAATCATATGATTCGATTGTCTAATGAAGTATTCCGGGCGTCAATCCGCTATGCAGTATTGGAAAGGGACACATTACTCCACGGCTTGAATACTAAAATAGAGCGTCACCGCGTATGAGAACAATACCAATTTGTATCGATGTCAAACATTTACCGAAAGCCTTACATGCAGTGAATCTAACCCTTTTTATAGAGAGAATAACATTCTGTTTAGTGGAACACATTACGATAAATTATAGTGTCAGGCACCTAAATTTCATGAATAAGTTCGAAGATCAAGGGTCAAATCATTCGCGAACTTTACCGCTTCCCTAGAGAATCAAACGGCTATGTTAATAGCATCAGCCATCGTATGATTTGGAAGGTCAAATGAGGATGGTGGAGACCGTTACTACCACCTTTGTGAGTCGCACAGCTGATTCACCAGTTCCACTTACTCCGTGATTCCGAGAGTCAAACCAGGTATTCCAGGAGTAAATCCACTGAACCGAATTGGCATTGGACATCCTATTTCAGGCTATAGATATTAAGCTGCAGAATCGAACCTATGTAGAACGTTACCTATTTGTATATAGTCAAACATTGCCCGAAGGACTTTCCTTCCGTAATGCGAACACACTGTATCGAGAGCATAACTTCGTGTTCACAGAAGGAAATTAGTCTGCACTTTAGACACTGACACCTTAATTTCATGTCCGAAATACAATATCAAGGTTCAAAGCGTTCGAGAAAGTTACCACCTTTTTTGAGATTCGAAATGCTTAGTCAACAGCTACACCTATCCTGTGATTCAGAGAGACAAATTAGGTATTCCAAGAGTAAATTCGTAGAAAATCATTGGCAATAAACACCTCTACTCACTGTATGAATATAAAAGTACAAACTCGTTCCGCTGGAGAACGTTGACATTTGGTATAAAGTTATACTCCTTACCTGACACCTTACCTTCCGTGAAATTAACCCGCTGTGTCGGGGGGTATAGCACCTGGATTAGGGAAACAAATTAAGCAGACGAACACCTTAATTTCATGTATGAACTAGAAGATCGAATGTCAAACCGTTCGAGATCGTTACAACCTTCTTTCAGAGACGAACGGCTGAGTCAAAAGCTTCACCTATCCTGTTATTCCAAGAATCAAACCAGGAATTCCGGGAGTCTATCCGCTACAAAGTATTGGTAATGAACGCCTTAACTCGCGGTTTGTATGTTAAAGTAGATCGTGAAACCGTTTGTGAACGTTTCCGATTTTGATATATTCAAACGATCTACAGACGGCGGTAACTTCCGCGAAACTCGCCCGCTTCATCGAGAGTATAACTTCGTGCTCAGAGGATCAAATTAGTACACATTCTAGTGATGTGGACCTTAATTTCATTATGTGTAAGAAGATTAATTGTGAAACCATTCGAGAAAGGTACCACGATCTTCGAGATTGAAACCGTTATGTCAGTAGCTTTATACATGCTGTCGTTTAGAAAGTCAAAGGAGATATTCCGGTAGTTTTCAACTATGTAAATACAATGTACAATGCGTAAACGTTTTACACAATGCCTCACCGTCCGTGAAGATATCCAGCCGTATCGATAGTATAGCTTCATGTTTAGAGAAACAAAATAGCATACAATTTAGTGACGGCACCTTGAATTAAGAATTAGAATATCTAGATTCAAAGCCCTCAAGAACTTTATCACCTTCTGATAGAGACGAACAGACAATAGCTTCACGTATCCTGTGATTCGCAGAGGCAATCCAGGTTTAGCGGAAGCTAATCCGCTCAACAGTATGGGCAATAGACCCCTCAATTCACTGTTTGAATATTAATGCATGCCGTCAAGGCGTCGTAGAACATTACCTATTGGTGTGGGATGAAACTGCATACAGAATGCCTTACCAGCCGAGAAACAAATCCGCTGTTTCGTGTGAATAATATTGTGTTCAGTGGGACGAATTAGTTTAAATTTAATTGACGAGCACCTTAACTTCATGTAGGAATCAGAAGATTCATGGCCAAACCGCTCCAGCACGTTGCCGACATCTGTGAAAGTCGAACATCTAAGTTAGTAGCTTCACATATCCTGTGATTCCGAGGGTCAAACTAGGTATACCGGGAGCAAATGTGTAGTTCAATATTCGCAGAAGGCACCTTAAATTGTGGTATAATTAGTAACATACAGAATCGTACCATCGTTGAACTGTACATACTGGTATATGGTCACACTTTGTACCGCATACCACACCCTCCGATAGCCTAACCCCTTGCAGCAGGTGTCTTGCTTAATGTTCAGGGAAACAAATTAGTAGACTCTTTAGCAGACGGACACATTAATTGCATATATCAAGAGGGAGATGGAGGGTCAAATCGTCCGACAACGTTAACACCTCTTTTGACAGTCGCCTGGGTAAGGCCATAGCTTCACCTATCGTGTGATTCCGAGAGTCATACCAGGTACTCCGGGAGTATATGCCCGTACAATATTTGCAACATACGCCTTACATCACGGTATTAATATTAAAGGAGCCCGTCATACTGTTGTACAAAGTTACCTATTCCTATAAAGTCATTCTTTCTACAGAAGGCCTTACCTTCCGAGAAGTTGAACCTATATATCGAGGGTATTACATCGCGTTCAGTGAAGCAGATTAGTGTACATTTTGGTGTCACGATGCTTAATTTCAGTAATGAATTTGATGATCGAGGGTCAAACCGCTCGAGAACGTTGCCCCTTCTGTCAGAGTCGAACAACTATGTCAATACCATCTCCTATCCAGGAATTCGGACAGCCAAACCAGGTATTCCTGGTCTAATCCGCTGAACAGTATTGGCAATAGACAGCTTCATTCACGCTATGGATAATAATGCAGACCATCAAACCGTCGTAGAGCATGACCAATTCGTATAGAGTCAAACATTTTACCGAAGGCCTTACCGTCCTAGAAGCTAACCAGCTCTACAGAGGGTGTGGCTTCGTGTTCAGAAAAGCAAGTTAGTATGAATTTTAGTGGCAGTCACCGTAATTTCATGTATTACATATTAGATCGAGGGTCAAACCGATCGAGATCGTAACCACTTTCTTTTAGAGACGAACGTCTAAGTCCATAGTTTGACGTATTCAAATATTCTAAGAATCAAACCATGTATTCCCGGTGTAAATGTTACTAATTTGCTACCATGAACACTGAGCAAGACACATGCTGCTGCGGTTTGGGCTTCTCGGAAGGTGTGGCCCTCGGTAAAAAGTTTGACCCTTAATTGAAGGATAAAGCTCTATAAACGTTGCACGCTCTACCTTCATATTCATACCGTGAAATAAGCTGTCTATTGCCAATATTGTCCAGCGGATCTGCTCCCGGGATACCTGGTATTACTTTCGGAATCACAGAATAGCAGATTCTATTATCCTAACCGTTCCACTCTCAGCGATCATGGCAATGGTCTCAACGGTTTGACCGGATATCTTCTAGTTCATGCACGGAACAATGGTGCCCGTCTAAATTATGTATACTAATGTGCTTCGCTGGTCACGAAGTAATACTCTCAATGCATCGGGTGAAGTTCTCGGAAAGTGAAGCCATCAGTAAGACGTTTGACTTTACGCTAATTGATAATGATATAAAACGGTTGGTCGCTCTACATTAATATTCAAACGGCGAATTAAGGTGTCTATTCCCAATACTGTTCAGCGCCCTTAGTTCAGGAATACCTGCTTATACTTATGCTATCACTGGTTAGATGAAGTTATATCGAGGTCTTGTAGTTGTACACTGCAGTTCGAAGCGGCATTACTGTATGGTTTCAGTCAATTCCTTATGCTTGACTTTGTACCATAAGCATTCTGTCACAGTTTTCTATTTATTTATAGATACTGCAATTTACTGTTGTTCTATTTTCGTTCTTGTTCGAAATTTTCAATTTTTATGTAAAAAATTGTATTTCTTAGTAAAGTTGCCGTTGAAATTCTACCGATACTACACGGTAGGAGTTATTTTGTATTTGCGTTCAACAAATCGGCGCGACACTACTAGATGTTCCTCGTTAATTTCATAAGCAGGACTTGGTCCCGTATGCATTTTATCCCGGCTATCCATTTATTAACACATACTGCAATTTACTTTTACGATTTTGACGATTTGTTTCATAACTTCCAGCCTTTACGTTCAAAGACTATATTTTTTAGGAAAAGTGTCTATGGAATTAGTTGAGTTTACATCTATGACAATATTGATGTATGCTTCTTCTTATTTTATATGATTCCCTGTATTCGTACCTTGCTCACAGCGCGACACGAGTGGAGTGGTCTTACAGTTGCGATCAGTATATCGGAGCGACACTACTCTATGAGCTTCGTTAATTTCTTCAACCATAATACTGTACCGTATGGATCTCTTCCCAGTATTCCATTTATTTATACATGCTGTATATTACGGTTATGCTATTCTCGATTTCATCATAATTTCCAGTTTTTAAATTAAAAATTTTTACTTCTTAGTAAAAATGCATTTTCAATTGGATAAGTCTACATTTATACAAATATTTTGTTAAATTTTCTGTTGTATAATATGATTGTCTGAATTCAAACCAACGCTTCTGCAGCAACACTAAGGGAGTGGTCTTGTAGTTGCGTTCGGTAGGTTGGAGCTACTCGACTGTATGGTCTTTGTTCATTTCAATATACTCAATATAGTACCGCAACCATTCATTCGCAATTTCCCGCTTATTCCTATTCATGTGTTCCCAATTTTTACTTTATTTATACATTCTGCAATTTATTGTCCTAATATTTTCGATTTTCTTCCAAATTTTCAATATTTATAATAAGAAATTCTGTTTCCTAATAATGTAGTCTTTGTAATTACTTGAGTGTACGCTTATGTCATTTATTTGTCATATATTGATATTTTATATGGCTTTCTGCACGCGAACCTACGTTCCCGGACCTACACCACCGGCGAGGACTTGCAGTTGCGAACGCCTGATCGAAGCGGCATACCGCGTGATCTTCGTAAACCATTTTCACCACAATATTGTACCGCATGCAATATTTCGCAAATTTCTATTTACTTCTGCATACTGCAATTTACTGCTATGATTTTTCGACTTTTTTCATAATTTCCAATTTTAATTTAAAAAATTCTATTGCATAGGAAATCTCTCTTTGGAATTAGTTTAGTGTACGTTTATGATAATAGTTTGTTATATCTTACGTTATTTTCTCATGGTCTGTATACCTAACTACGATGCCGGAGCGAGACGAAGGTCGACGTATTGCAGTTGCGTAGAGCAGATTGGAGCGGCACTACTGGTTGGTATTTGTTAATTTCCTTGACCTTGATATAGTACCGTATGCATTTCTTCCCAGTCTGCCATTTATTTATGCATACTCTTATTTATTGCATTCACATTTTCAATTTTTTTAAAAACTTTTAGTCCTTGGTGTAAAAATTTGTGATTCTCCGTAAAAGTGACTTTGGAATTAGTTCATTGTGCGTTTGTGACATCAGTTTATTAATCTTATTGCTATTTCGTACGATTGTGTGCATATGTACCTATGGTTCCGAAACAACACGACTGTAGTGGTCTTCTAGTTGTGTACCGCAAATCTGAGCGGCACTGCTGGATGGTCAAGGTTAATTTCTTCCGTCTTGAGATTGTACAGTATGAATTTTCCCAGCATTCAATTTATTAATGCATACTGTAATTTATTGTTGTGATATTTTCAATTCTTTTCAAAATTTCAAGTGTTTATTTTCAAAAATTTGTATTTCTTAGTAAAAGCGTTCTTGGAACAAGGTGAGCTTAAGCTTATGACAACACTTTGTTGAGCTTGTTGTCATTTTATATGATTGTCTGTATTCATACCTACGACTCCGGAGCGACGGGGCTGTGGTGGACTTGTATTTGCGTATGGTGCATCCGAGCAACGCTAATCGATGGTCTACGTTAATTTCTTTAACCTTGAACTTGTACCATATGCAGTTCCTCCCATCTCTGCTAATTATTTCTTCGCGCTGTAATATATTGCTGTGATTTCATCGATTTTGTCTGAATTTATATTTACTAATTTCAAAAATAGTATTTCTTTTTTTACAGAGCGCCTTTGGAATTACATGAGTGTACGTTTATGACCGTACCTTTTATAACTTGTTGTTACATTGTGTGAATATTTCTATATGTACCGACTCTCCCGGCGCGACACGACTGGAGTTATCTTATAGTTGCATTCACCAAATCGAAGCGACACTGCTCTATGGCCTATGTTCATTTTTTTAACCATGATATTGTACCACTAGCATTCTTTCCCTATTTTCAACATATTAGTACATACAGTAATTTACTGCTTCGATTCTTTTGTTATTTCCAAAATTCCCAATTTCTATTATCAATCATTATACATTTTATGAATGGTGCCTTTGGAATTTGATGAGTGTACGCTTACGACAATATGTTGTTGAATAGTTAGTTATTATATATGATTGTCTCCGCCTGTTCCTACGCTGCCGGAGCGGCAGCACTGGATTCGTCTTGCTGTTGCGTTCGCTAAGTCGGAGCGACAAATGCTGTATGGTCTACTTTAATTTCCTTTACCTTCATATACTGCCGCATGCGTTCCATCGCATTTTTCCATTTATTTATATGTACTGCAATTTACTGTTTTAATACTTACGATTTTTTCCAAAGTACCCAATTTTTGATATCAATCATTGTACATTTCATGAATAGTGTCTTCGCCATCAGTTGAGTGTACGTTTATGTCATCAGTTTTCTATATTTGTTGTTATTTTAAGCGATTTTGCGTGGACGTACGTACGCTTCCGGAGCGACACGGGTGGAGTTCTCTTGCAGTTGCGTTCGGAATATCGGAGCGACAGTGCTGTATGGGCTTTGATAATTTCTTTGACCTTAATATTGTACCGTGTTCATTATTCCTCTGTATTCCGTTTATATCTACATACTGTAATTTACTGTTATGGTATCTCCAGTTCTTTCCAAAATTTTCAATTCTTGGTTTTAAAAATTGTATTTTTCTGTGAAAGTGTCTTTGGAATTTGTCGAGTGTACGTTTATGCCAATATTATGATGAAACTTATTCTTACTTTACATAATTGTCTTTATACGTACATACGCCTCTAGAGCGGTGCGCCTGATATGGTGATGCAAGTGCGATCGGCATATCGGACGGACACTACGGTATTACCTTCGTTAATTCCTCTAACGTTGATATTGTGCCGAATGCATTCTATCGATATTCAATACTTATTACTACATTCTGTGATCTACTGTTATGATTAGGGGTACGGAATTTGCGCAAATGAAAATCACAAATTTCGCATTTATATTTTTTAAAATTGTAAAATTTCGCATAAATTTCACATAAATTTCGCATTTATATCTTTGAAATTATAAAATTTTGCGTAAATTAGACATTTATTAAAAAAAATACTTGTTTAGTAATTTTATTACTAAATATGAAAGTAAAGTTTAACAAAATAAGAAACTTCGAAGTACAATTCTTAACATTAAACAATTATATTTAATTAAAAGCTAACATTGCAGAAATTTCAACATTCGACTCCTTAAGCGTCGTTCTTCGGTCCGTTACGACGACATTGTATATGCTGAAGAAGCGTTCAGCGTCTACGCTGTTTGTTGGACTCCAAATACTCTGTAATGCTGCTTCAGCAAAGGACGGAAAGTTGCATTTGACAGCCGACAATATGTCCTTTACATTAGGGTTTTCATTTATATTAATAGACCGAAGGATTAACCGATGAAATTGAGTATACCCATCAATTAGCTCATTTTGGGGAAGTCCTCGGAAAAAAAGGAATTTTTGTAAAGCTTTCCACCAATGCGGTTGGATTTAAGGTGGTTGATCATGCAGCCACAGATGGGCAAAACAATTGGCCAATGTGAAAGAAAGCCTCGTTCGACTTATTTAATGTCATGTGAAGAGAAAGCTTACTGAAACTTCTGTCGCTTGCTGATTTCAGCATCGCTTTCATTCATTTCAGCATCTCATCAATTCCTTCGTAGTCCTTAAGAAATAGTGACGCCTTTTCATCAAAATGGCCTTGACGTTGCCGCTCAAGCGATGATTTTAAATCCTCTAATTTGTTCCATAAAAGGTGGGCAATTGGATAATTTGTCCCTTCTGACTCATCAATCAATTTCATTATTTTTGGGCAAAACTCAGAGATGAAAGTTATTTGAATTTTGAATTTACGTTTAAAAGTTTCATCAGCGTAACATTCTTTCAAAAATAAAACACTAGAATTTGGATTCTCTACTTCATCAAAGAAGTCAAGTATGTGATCCAAGTAAGCATTAAGATATAAAACTGCTGTGAACCAAGAGTTCCATCCGGTGACAATAGGTGTTGGATAAAGTTTTGCTGGCAGATGAGGTACGTGTTCATTCAAGTATTTCAGGAAAGAACTTTTTTTTTCCTTGACAGAAGGAAAGCTGACTTAACTTTTGCTACGATCATATTTATTTCCTTAAATTTGCTGACAAGAAGGTTGAAACAAGCGGACATGTATCGTGCGGAATCTGATACCAGGCCTTCTACCTGGGAATAATTAATCTCATAGTCTTTCAGTGTATCGACAATTGATTCAGAGCATGTTGATGCATTAGCACTATCCAGAAAGATAATACTTGCTAAAAAACATTCCTGAGTTACCTTGTAGTCGATCGTTTTGAGAAGGATAGCAAAAATACATCTTCCATGCCTATCTGAGGTTTCGTCTGCTATCACTACATTCGGCTTGTTTTTTAATTGAAGCTTTATAGAATCTTTCTCAGATTTTCCACACAAGGGCAAAAACTTTCTCCTTAATGCGTCAGCAACTGGAAGTGCACCTGAACCCGGTACATATTTATCAAAATTTTTGAGTAAGTGAGTAAGTGAGTTTCTGATTTTATGTGTTTCGTCAATGTATCTTTTTTGTCACCATCCAAACGAATGTTACAATAGTTGCATTTCACATTATTTGTATCTGACAAGAACAGACCATCTTTCTTCAATTCTAGTACTCTATCAGTTAAATCTTTCTTAGGGCGTCCCATTTTAAAGGGTAAGGAAGAAAAATATTTTTGTAAAACACTTGCGTACTTGAAGCGTTACAAATGAACACTGCTCGCTTGCACCACCCTATATTTGGCGATAGGCAACGAACGAGTGAGACTCGAAAGCTTTCGGTCGGTCGAGTTAACTGGAGTCCAAAGAGTCACGTCGCCCGGTTCGCCCGTAACTAACTTCACTCAAATTCACTTGGCGCGAGTCGCGACTCGGCCGATACGATAATACACCATCATACGAACACTACCATAAATTAATGAAAAAATGGTTTTGGCAAAAAAAAAAAAAAAAAACACAAATTACTACATTTCGCTTTTATTCGCTATTATGTGTAATTTTCGCATAAATTCGCATCTATTTCATAGATACGAAAATTCCGTACATATAGTTATGATATTTCCGACTTTATTCAAACACTCCAATTTTTTATTTCAGTAATTGTATTTTATAGGAGAATTGAAAATATCACAGTAGTAACTTACAGTATGTACAAATAAATGAAAAACTGGGAAAAAATTCTTACTGTACAATATCATGGTTGAAAACATTATCGAAGACCATCCTGCAGTGTCGCTCCGTTCTGCCGCACGCAACTGCAAAGCCACTATAGCCGTGTCTTTCCGGCAGCATAGGTGCGCATACAGGCAACCGTATGAAATAACAGTAAGTATAGCAAAATATTATCATAATCGTACACTTAACTAATTCCAAAGATACCTTTAATAAGAAATACAATATTTTAAATAGAAATTGGAAACATCGGAGTAAATTATGCATATCGTAAGAGTAAATTACGGTATTTCTAAATAAACAGAGAATTGCGAAGGACTGAATACGTTACACATTGTTTTTAATGGAATTAACGACGACCATCCAGTAGTGCCGTTTCGATCTGCCGTACGCGACTTCAAGACGTCGCCAGTCGTGTTGTTCCGGCTGCGTGGACACCTATACGGCCAACAATGTGAAACTACGATAGGTTTAGATTAATATCTCGTCAAACGTAGACTCAACAAATTCCACAGACACTTTTTCCAAGAAATACAGTTTTCGAAATTAAAGACTAGAAGATATGAAACAAATCGAAAATATTCTAAAAGTAAATTGCAGTATGTAGAAATAAATGAAATCCAGCCTATCAATGGTTAGGCTACATTAGTATGGACATAGAAGAAACAAGGGCCATACGCTATTGTCGCTTCCGATCTGCCTACGCAACTACAACGCATCCACATTCGTGTTGCACCGGCAGCGTAGGTACGTTTACAGGCAATCAAATAATACTGCCAACAAATTGTCCTAAATAATGTCATAAACGAACACTCAACTAATTCCAAAGACACCTTTGCTATGAAGAAATTTGTGAATTTAAAAATTAGAAACTATGAGAAAACGGAACATATGAAAACAGTAAAATACAGTATGTATAAATAAATGGAGGACTGGGTAACAATGCATACGGTTTAGTGTCGTGGACAGATATATTATCGAAAATCAGGCAGCAGTGTCGCAACGATATGCCGAACGAAACTGCACGACAACTCCATTCCTGACGCACCGGCAGGGCAGGTACGTATAGAGGCAATCATATGAAATAACAATCATTTTATCAGGTTATTGTCGTAAACGAACACACAACTAATTCCAAACACACTTTTCCTAACAAATAAAAATTTTGTGTATTAGAAATTGAAAATTTTAACAGTAATCTAAAATACCCTAACAGTAATCTACAGCTTGTGTAAATAAACAGGTCAATAGAGAAAATTCATACGGTACAAAACGAAGGATAACGAAATGAACAAAGTCCATGCAATAGTGTCGCTCCAATCTACCGAACCCGACTGCAAGACTACTCCAGTCGTGTCGCTCGGGAAACATAGGTACGTATACAGGCAGTGATATAAAATGGCACTGTGTATTGCAACATATTGTCATGAAAGTGAACTCCTCTTATTCTCACGCCACTTTTCCAGAAATAATGCAATTATTAAAATAAAACTTGCAAGTTTTGAAAAATATAGAAAATATCATAACACTACATTACAGTTTGTACAAATAAATGGAAAAATGGGAAAAAATCCATACGATACAATATCGGCATTGGAGAAATGAACGGTAATCATACAGTAGTGTCGCTACGATGTACCGAACGCAACTGCAAGTGCACTCCAGTGGTGTTGTTCCGTCAGCTTAGGTACGTATATAGACAATCATACACAATAACAGTTAGTTAAGCAAAATAATGTCATAAACGTGAACTGAACTAGTTCCAAAGACACTTGTATTCAGAAATACAATTTTTTTAACTAACAATAGAACTATAGAACTATCAATTTCGAAAATAATTGTAATGACCATAACAGTAAACTGCAGTATTGTATATAAATATAACAATGAGAATTAATTTCTTGCGGTTCATAATCATGTCTTATGAAATTAACGGAGTCCGTGCAGTAGTCTTGCTTGATCTGCCGTACGATCATTCACTGTTCGAATATTATAGCAGGAGGTCAAGCGTTTGTAGAACTATACACATTCGTATACAGTCTAACCTTTTGCCGTAGGCCATTCTTTCCAAGAGGCAAGCGCGCTTTAATGAGAGCATTACTTCGTGTTCCGAGAAGCAAATTGGGATACATGTCAGTGACGGGCGCCTTCAATTCATGTACGTATTAGAAGATTGAGTACTGAACCGTTCGAGAACGATGCCACCGTCTTCGACAGTCGAACGGCTAGGTCAATTGCCTCACGTACCATGCGAATCCGAGAGTCAAACAAGGTAATTAGGCAGAAAATCAGCTGAACAGTATTTGCAATAGACACCTTAATTCACGGTGTGACTATTAATCTACAGATCAAATCCGTTCTAGAACGATTCCTTTTGCTATAGAGTCAAAGCTTCACCTACCCTATGATTCCGGGAGTTAAACCTGGAATTCCGGGCGTAAATCCGCAAAACAATGTTGCCATTAGACACCTTAATTCACGGTTTCAATATGAAAGTAGAGATTCAATCCAATTGAGAACGTGACCAATTGGTATAAGGTCAGTCGTTTAACCACAGACCTTATACGGCGAATGTCTTATTCACGGTATATAAGAGTGTAGCATCGTGTAGAGAGGAACAAATTATTACATACTATGCAGACGGGATCCTTAATTTCACGTATGAATTTGCAGATGGAGGGTGAACCCGTTCGAGAGCGTTACCATCTCAGTTGAGAATCGAAATCCTTAGTTAATAACTTCACCTATCCTATGATTCCGAGAGTCAAACCAGGTATTCCAGCCACAATTCGGCTGAAGAGTATTGGCAATAGACACTTTGATTCACGACATGAATATTAAAGCAGACCGTCAATGCAGAACGTTACTCATCTGTATATTGACAAACCTATTACCGAAGGTCTTACATTCCGAGCTGATAACCCGCCGTGTGGAGAGTATAACTTCGAGTTCAGGCAAAGACAGCGGTATACATTTGAATGGTGGGCATCATAAGTTTATGTATGAATTACAAGATAGAGGGTCAAATCGCTCCAGGACGATACCACCTACCTTGAGAGACACACAACTAAGTCAATGGCTACACCTATCCAATGATTCCGATAGTCAAATCAGGTATACTGGGTGTCAATCCGCTGTTCAGTATTGGCAATGGACCCCCCAATACAGGGTTTGAATATTAACGCACGCTGTCAAGCCGAAGTATCATTACCTCTGGATGTAGTGTAAAACTTCAAACAGAATGCCTTGCCCTCCGAAAAACTAAACCGCAGTATCGAGAATATGAGACCGTGTTCAGTGGGACGAATTAGTGTACATTTTACTGGCCGCCACCATATTTTCATTTATGAATCAGAAGCTGGAGCGTCAAACCGATCTAGAATGTTATCACCTTCTTCGTGATCCAAACAGCTAAGTCAATATTTTCATACATCCTGTGATTCAGAGAGTCAAGCGAAATATTCCGGGTGTAATTGCGCTGTACAGAGTTGACAATAGATCACTTAATTCACAGTTTGAATACTAATATAGTGTGTCAAACCCGTTTCAGAACGTTACCAATTGCTGTAAATTCAAATCATTTACCGAATGGCTTATCGACCGTAAAGCTAACCCGCCCTACCGAGAGAAGCTACGTGTTTAGGGATACACATTAGTAAACCTTTTTGTGACGGGGACCCTAACTTCCTTATGATTAAGAAGATCGAGGGTGAAATAGCGCCAGATCGTTACAACCTTCTGTGAGAGACGAACTGTAAAATCAATAGCTTCACATACCTTGTGGTTCGGAGAGTCAAATGAGGTATTCTGGGAGTATATCCGCTGTACAGTATTAGCCTTATACACCCTATTGCACGGTGTAAATATTAAAGTACAGATTCAAACCGTCGTAGGACGTTAGGTATTGGTATAGAGTCAAACATTTCACACACGGCTTTATCTTCGTGAAGCTATCCCGCTGTAACGAGAGTAAAACTTCGTGTTCGGTGAAGCAAGTTAGGACGGATTTTAGTGACGGGCATCCTAATTTCAAGTATGCACTATGGAGGTCCTGGTTCAAATCGTTCGTGAGCGTGACCACCCTCTTCGAGTGTCGATCTACTGAATCACGAGCTACACCTATCCTGTGATTCCGGGAATCAATCCAGCTATGCCGGCAGTAAATCCTTCGTACAGTATAGGTCTTAGACCATATATCACGGCACTGATATTAATAAGAACACCGTGAAAACGGTGTAGACCGTTACCTGTCGGTATACAGTCAAACATTTTACCGAAGTCCTTACCTTCCTAGAAGCTAACAAGCTGTACAGACGGTGTGGCTTCGTTGTCAGAGAAGCAAGTTAGTATGAATTTTACTGACAGGCAGCATAATTTCATGTGTTATTTATAAGATCCAGGGTCAAACTGTTCGAGAACCATACCATCTACTTTAAGAACCGAGCGGCTAAGTCAATGGTTTCACGTATCATGTTATGCGTTGGTCATGCCCGACATTTCGGAAATCAATCCATTGTGCAGTACTACCAATGGACAACTTAATTCGCGGTACGAATATTGATGTCGAGAGTGAAGCCCTACAAGACCGTTAGCACTTGGTATGTAGTCGAAGCTTACTGAGAAGATCTTCCCTTCCAAGGAACAACGTCCGCTGTAGCCAGAGTATAAAATCGTGCTCAGAGAAACAAATTTGTATGCATTTTAGTGACGGTCACCTTAATTTCTTGCATAAAACTGACGATCGTGTGACAAATCGTTGGAGAACGTTTCCCCCCTCTGTAATGGTCGAACAGCTGAGTAAATAGCTTCACCCATCCTATGATTCGGAGAACCAAATCAGGTATTCCGGGAGTAAATGCGCAGGACAGTATCAGCTATCGACACCCAAATTCTCGGCATGAGCATTACAGTAGGGAGTTAAATGGTCGGGGAACATTACCAATTGTTATAAAGTCGTCCTTTTCACACAGTACGTTACCTTCCGAGAGCGTATCCCGCTGTATCGAGAGTAACACTCGTGATCTGCGTAGCGAATTAGTATACATTATAGTGAAGGGCACATTAACTTGATGTATGAATTAGAAGTTCTATGGTCAAATCGTTCGAGATCTTGACCGCCCTGTCTTAGAGTCTAACGGCTCATTCAGTACCTTCACCTATCATTTGATTCCGCGAGTCAAACCAGTCATTCCGGGAGTAAACCCAGTGAACAATTTTGGCAATGGACACCTTAATTCGCGGTATGAATAATAAAGTAGGGTGTCAAATCGGGTGGATGAACGGTATGTATTGGTGCAGAATCAAACTTTTTACCTAAAGCCTTACCTTCGGCGAAGCTAACCCGATGTATCTAGAGTATATCTTCGTGTTCCGAGAAGCAAATTATTATACATTTGTGTCACGGTCACCTTAATTTCATGAATCTGTTAGAAGATTGAGAGTCAAACCTAGCGAGAACGTTACATCCTTCATTGAGTATAGAGTGGCTACCTCAATACCTACACTTTTCCTGAGATTCCGAAAGCCAAAGCATGTATTCCGGGAGTACATCAGTTGAACGGTATTGCCATTAGTCGTCTTAATTCACGGTTTAAATTTTAAAGTAGAACGTCAATCCGGTTAAGAATGCAACCAATTCGTATAAAGTCAAACGTTTTACAGAAGACCTTACCTTCCGAAAAACTAACCGGCTGTATCTAGATTGTAACTTCGTGTTTAGAGTGTCACATTAGCATACATTATAGTGATGGCATCTTAATTTCATGTAAGAATTAGAAGACCGATGGTGGTAAAACCGTTCGAGGCCTTTGCTACCTTCGCTGTGAGTGGAACGGCTGAGTCAATAGCTTCACCTACCTTGTGACTCCGAAAGTCAAAGCAAGAATTCCGGGAGTAAATCCGCTGAAGAGTATAGGCAATACACACTTTAACTAACGGAATCAGTATGAATGTACAGAGTCATACCGTTCTAAAACGCTGGTTACTGGCACAGATTATAGCATTTTCCGATACCCATACCTTCCGAGGAACAAACTCGCTGTTTCGACAGCACATCTTCGGGTTCAGTAAAACACATTAGTAAATGTTTCAGTGACGGGCACCTTAATTTCATGTATGAAATTGAATATCGAGTGTCAAAGCGTTGGGGAACGTGAAGACCTCAGATGAGAAACGAACGGCTACGTCAATAGCTTCACATATACTCTGATTAGGACAAGCAAGGCGGGTATTCCGGGAGTAAATCCGCTGAACAACATTGGCAATAGGTACCTTAATTCACGATCTGCATGTTGAAGTAGATCGTCAGTTCGATTGAGAACGACACAAATTGGTATACAGTCAAACGTTTTACCGGGGACCTTACCATCATCGATCCTCACCCACTTCATCGAGGGTATAACTTCATATTCATAGGCGGAAATTATTAAACATTTTTGCGACAGGCACTTAATTTCATTATGAATAAGAAGATCGCGTGTCAAGCCGCTGGAGGACGTTGTCACCTTCTTTGATGTTCCAAAGGCTATGTCAATTACTTCACCTACCGTGAGGTTCCGAGAGACAAATCTGCTTCTCGGGCGTAAATCTGCTGCTGAGAATTGGCAATAGACACATTCATTCACGGTATGGATACTAAAACAGACCGTCAACCCGTTGTAGATCGCTACCCACTGGTGGAAATACAAACTTTTAACCGAAGCCTTAACATCCAAGATACTGGCACGCCGTATCGAGAGTAAAACTTGGTGTCCACAGAGAGACATTAGTATACATTTTATTGATGGGCATCACAATTTCATGTATGAATTACAAAATCGGGTGCCAAACCAATCGAGAACGTGCCCACCGCGTTTAATTTTCGCACTGCTAAGTCAACAGCTGGACCCGTCCTGTGATACCAAGGTTCAAACAAATTTCTACACATTTTAGTGATGAGCTCATTAATTTCATGTATGACTTAGAAGGGTGAGGGTCAGTCCGTACAGAATCGTAACCACCGTCTTTGTGAGTCGAACTGCTGAGTCAATAGCTTCTCCAGTCATGTAATTCCGAGATGCAAATCTGGTACACGGGAGTTAATCCGCAGAGGAGTATTAGCTATGGGCTCCTTAATTCACGGTATGAATATTAAAGCAGACCGCCGACCCATTATACATCGATAACAATTTGTTTATTGTCATTGCAATTACCATCTGCTTTACCTTCCGAGAAGCCTGACCACCTGCATCGCGGGTATAACAATGTGTTCAGAGGAACAAATTACTGTGCATTTAGTGAAGGGCCCATTAATTTCATGTATGAATAAGAAGATCGAGGCTGAAACGTTTGGAGAATGTTATCACCTTTCTTCAGAGTCGCATTAGTAAGTCAATAGCTTCACCAGTCCTATGATAGCGAGAGTCAAAGCCAGGTATTGCGTGATCAGATACACTGAACAGAAATGGAAATAGACACAATAATTCACTGCAAGAACATTCAGGATGGGAACCAAATCGTTGGACACAATTACCAAATCGTATAAAGTGATTCCTTTTACCCAGCACATTACCTTCCGAGAACCCAAGCCGCTGTATCGAGAGTATAACTTCGAGTTCGTAGAAAAAATTGGTATATATATTAGTGACAGCCACCTTAATTACATGTATGAATTGGTAGATCGAGGGGCAAATTGTTCCAGATCGTTACCACCATCTTTGAGAGTCGCACAGCTAAGTCACTAGCTTCACTTACGTCATGATTCGGCGAATCAAACCATGTATTCCGGGATAACGTCCGCTGAAGGGTATTGGCAATTGACACCATAATTAACGGTATCAATATTAAAGCAGACGGGCAAAGAGTTATAGAACATTACCTATTGGTACAGATTCAACCCTTTTACGGATAGACTTACCTTGGGAGAGGGTAACCTGCTATTTCGGGAGTATAATTTCATGTTCAGAGAACGAAATTGGTATTCTTTTCAGTGAATGGCACCTTAACTTCTTGTATCAATTAGGCGATTAAGCGCCGAACCGTGCGGGAACGTTTCACACTAATTGTGATTCGAACGGATAAGTCAATAGCTTCACATGCCTTTGATTCCGAGGGTCAAACCAGGTAATCCGGGAGTAAATGCGCTGTGCAGTATTTACAACAGATACCTTAAGTCACTGATTGGATTTTAAAAGGTAACGTCACCCCGTGAGTGATCGGTACCAATTGCTATATAGACAAACGTGTCGTTTTACCGAAGTTCTTATCCTCCGAAACATTATCCCACCGTACCGGGAGTATGACTTCGTGTTCAGAGAATCGCAATAGTATACATTATAGTGATTTCACATAATTTTCATGTATGAATAAAATAATCTGGATTCAAATCCTTCGAGAACGTTCCCACCACCGTTGGGATTCGAACGGCCAAGTCAACCGCTACACCTACCCTGTGATTCATATAGCCAAATCAGCTATTCCGGGAGTAAATCCGCTTATCAGTATTGGCAATAGGCACCTAAATTCAGGGTACGAATACTAAAGTAGATGGTCAATCCGTCGGAGAACATTATCAATTTGTATAGTATCATTCTCTTTTGTGAAGACGATACCTTCGTAGAATCTAACGCGCCATAGGGAGTGTCATGCTTAGTGCTCGCGGAACCAAATTAGTAGACATTATAGCAGAGGCATACCTTATTTCGATATATGAATTAGAAGATCTAGTGTCAAACCGTTCGAGATCGTTACCACCTTCTTTCAGAGTCGAACGGCTGAGTCAATAGCTTCACCAGTAATTGCGATTCCGGGAGTCAAACTTTGTATTCCCGGAGTAAATATACAGAAGAGTATGGGCCGTAGACACCGCAATTGACGGTCGTCATACCGTTTGAGAGACGTGCCAATAGATATAAAGTCAAACACTTTACCGAGGCTTTACCTCCAGCGAACCTCTCCTGCTTCATTGAGGATATAAGTTCGGGTTCAGTGAGAATCATTTAGTATTCATTTCACCGACGGGCACCTTATCTTCATGTACAAATTAGAAGATATAGAGTCAAACCAGTAGGGAACGTTACCACCCTATTTCAGTCTTGAACGGCTGAGTCAATACCTTCACCTTTTCTTGTGATTCCGATAGTCAAATCAGGTATATCGGGAGTAAATCCACTGAACAGTATGGGCAATAGCTACCTTAATTAACGGTTTGAATATTAAAGCAGACAGTCAATCCGTTGTAGAACGTTACCAATTGCTATAAAGTCCAACGTTTTAAAGCGGACCTTACCTTCACGTTCCTCATTCACTTCATGGAGAATATATCTTCGTGTTCACAGAAAGAAATTAGTATTCATTTCAGAGACGGGAATTTTAACTTCATGTATGAAATTGAAGATCGATGGTCAAACCGTTCGAAAACGTTAGCACAATATTTGTGCGTCGAACGGACATGTCAATGGCTCCACCCGTCCTGTGATGCCGAGAGCCAAACCACGTATTTCTGGAGTAAGTCCGCTGGACAGTTCTCGCAATGGATGTCATAATTCAGGGTGTGAATATTATATCAGACAGTCCAACAGTTGTATAGCGTTACATATTGGAATAGAGTCAAACATTTTACCGGTAGCGCAACCTTCGGTGACGGATTCCTGCAGAACCGTGGGTATAACTTCGAGTTCAGAGGAGGAAATTAGTAAACAATTTTGTAACGAGCTCCTTAACTTCACTATGTATAAGAAGATCGAGGATCAATCCGTTCATGAATATTGCAATCTTGTGTGAGACACGAACGGCCAACTCAATAGTTTCACCGATCCATGGATTCGGATATTCAATCCATGTATTCATGGAGTAAATCAGCTGAACAGTACTGCCAATAGACACTTTAATTCACTGTTTGAATGGAATAGTAAATCGTCAACCGTCAAACCTATACCGTACATCGCATTTACTCCTGGAAGACCTGAATTGCCTCTCGGAATCAAGGGATAGGTGCAGCTATTGACTTAGAACTGTGACATTCAAGGAAGGTGATAAGGTTCGCGAACGGTTTGACCATCGATCTTCTCATTCATACACGACATTAAGATGCCCGTCACTAAAATGTCTACTAATTTGATTCGCTAAACAGTATGTCGTTAGGCCAATTGATAACATTCACAAACCGTTTTACGTTATACTTTAATATTGACACCGTAAATTATGGTGACTATTGTCAATACCGATCAGCGGACTTCCTCCTGGAATACCAGGTTTGACTCTACGGAATCAAAGGGTTGGTGAAGCGATTGACTTAGCCGTTCTATTCTCAAAGAAGGTGGTAACGGTCTCGAACGGTTTGACCCTCGATATTCTAACTTGTAGATGAATTTAAGGTGGCATCACTGAAATGTATTCTAATTTGTTTCTCTAAACACGAAGTAATACTCCCGATATGGCGGGTTTGATTCTCGCACGGTAAGGATTTCTCGGAAACGATTGACTTAATAGCAATTGGGAACGTACTTACACGGTGTGACGCTCTATTTCAATTTTCAAAGAGTGAGTTATGGTGTCCATTGTCAATAGTCTTCAGTCGATATACTCCGGGTATACCTAGTGTGACTCTCGGAACCACAGGATAGAAGAAGCTAGTGTGATATATGTGCGAATTCACGAACAAGCTAGTAACGTTATCGAACGGTTTCACCCTCGATTTTCTAATCCATAAATGAAATTATGGTGCCCTTCACTGCTGTGTATTCTGATTCGTATCTCTGTATACGAAGTAATATTCTACAAATCTCGGGTTAAGTTCTCGGAGGGTAAGGTTTTCAGTAAAACATTTGACATCATCCCGATATGTAACGGTCTACAAATATTTGACTCTGTACTTCAATATGCTAACAGTGAAGTATGGTGTCCATTGCCAATAGTATACAGAGGATAGTCTACCGGAATACCTGGTTTGACACTCCAAATCACAGGATAGGTGAAGCTATTGACTTAGCCGTTCGCCTATCACAGATGGCGGAAACATTCTCGAATGGTTTGTCTCTCGATTATTCTATTCACACATGAACACATGGTTTCCGTCTCCTTAAATTGTCTACTAATTCGATTCCGTGATCACTAAGCATGGCACTCGCAACAACTGGTTAGGTTCTCCGATGGCAAGGTATATGGTAAAAAGTTTGATTTTATACAGTTTGGCAATATTCTCCGACGGATTGACATCCTACTTTAATATTCTAACCGTGACTAAGGTGTCAATTCCCATTACTGTCCAGCGTATTTACTCTAGGAGAACCTGGTATGACTCTCGGAAACACAGGATATGTGACGCTATTGACTTAACAGTGCGAATCAAACAGAGATTTCTATAGTTCTGAACCAGCATGCATATCGGGCTTGTTCATACATGGAAAGATGGCGCCCGTCACTAAAAGGAATGAATGGTTGTTTGCTACATCACGAATTTAGGCCATTGATACAGCAGGTTATGTTATCGGAGGGCAAGGTCATCGATAAAAAGTTTGACGGTATAACAATATGTAACGTTCGACAAAAATTTGACAATCCATTCTAATATTCGTACCGCTTGTTATCACGAATATTGGTCATACTGTTCTGTGGATTTACACCCGTAGTACGTGATCTGACTCTTGGAATGACAGGATATGAGTATCTACTGATTTAGCAGCTGGACTGCAGACGAAGGTGACAACTTTCTCGCACCGTTTGTCCCTGCATCATTCCACTCATACATGCAAATGCTTCCGTGTAACAAAATGTCCACTAATTTGTTCCGGTGAACACTAAGCAAGCCAGTCGCTACAGCGGGATGAGATCTCGGAAGGTATGTCCTGCGGTAAAAATTTTGATTCTATACCAATTCGTTATGTTCTACAACTGCATCCGTCTGCACTTTAATATTTATACCTGGTGGTATGGCGTATATCGCCATTACTGTACAGTGGATTTACTCCCAGAATACCTGGTTTGACTTTCGGAATCACAGTATAGTGGAGGCTATGGGAATATCCGATCCCTTATCCCTGAAGGTGGCAACGTTCTCGAGCAGTATGACATTCAATTTTCTCATTCATACATGAAGTTAAGGTGCCCGTCACAGCTATGAACACTAGTTTCTATCTGTGAACACGAAGTTATCCTCTCGATGAAGCCGGCGAATTTCGCGGACGGTAAGGCCTTCGATAAATCGTTTGACCTTATACCAATTGCTAACGCTCTCAAACGCTTTGACGCTGTGCTGTAGTATTCAAGCCGCGATTTAAGGTGTCTATTGCCAAAACAATTCTGCGGACTTTCTGCCGGAATGCCGGATTTGACTCTCCGAATCACAGCATAGGCGAAGCTATTGTCTAAGACGTTTGACTCTGAAAGAAGGTGGAAACGTACTCGAATAGTTTGACATTCGAACTTCTTATTCATACGTGATATTATGGTGTCCGTCAGTCCAACGCATACTTATTTGTATCCGTTTACTCACTGCTGCAGTATAGGCTGCCGGTAGGTAACGTAATTGGTAAAACGATCGACTTTATGACAATTGGTAACGTTCCCAAACGGTTTACCGCTCTACTTTAATATTCAGTCCGTTAGTTAAGGTGCTCATTACCAATAGTGTACAGCGGATTGACTCCCTGTTCACCTAATTGATCTGACGGAATAGCAGGGTTGGTAAAGCTATCAAATTAACCGTTCGACTCTAGAAGAAGTTGAGATCGTTCTAGAACGGTTTGACTCTTGATAATTGTGTTCATACAAGAAAATATGGTGTACTTGTACAATAACGTCTACTGACTTGTTTCCGTGAACAATATGTAAAATACTGGCTACAGCGGATTAGGTTCTCTTAAGGTAACGTTTTCGGTAAGAAGAATGACTTTATACGTATAGGTAATTTCTCCAACGATTTGACTCTTAACTTAAATATTCATACCGTCAATTAAAATGTCCATTGTAAAACTGTTCAGCAGATTTACTCTCGAAATACCTAATTTGACTCTTGCAATCTTGGAATGGTTGAAGCTATCTACTTTGCCGTTCGTCTCTCATATAAGGTGGTATCGTTCTGGAACAGTTCGCCCCTTGATCTTCTCATTCATATATGGAAATACGGATCCCTGCACTGTAACGTATACATATTTGTAACTCTGAATACGACGTAATACTATACATTCACCGGGTTAAGTTCTCGGAGGGTAAGGTTTTCGGTAAAACTTATGACATTATACCAATATGTAACGTTGTACAAGTGTTCGACTCTGTACCTTATGATTCAAACAGAGATGAAAAGTGTCCATTGCCAATAGAGAACAGCGGACTGGCTCTCGGAATATCTGGTTTAGCTATCGGAATAATAGGATAGATGAAGTTATTGACTTAGCCGTTCGACTCTTTAAGAAAGTGGGAACGGTCTCGAACGATTTAACAGTCGGTGTTCTAATTCATTCACAGGAATAAGATTTGCGTCTGCTATAATGTATACTAATTTGCGTCTGAGAGCACTACGCACGACACTCGCTACAGCGCGATGTGTTCCAGGAAGTTTATGCATTCGGTAAATAGAAGGACTTCATACAAATTAGTACTGGTCTCCAACATTTCGACACCCTACTTTGATATTCATATCTTAAATTAATGTTTCCATTGCCTATACTGAACAACGGATTCACTCGCCGTACACCTAGTTCGAATCTCGAAATCACTGGATAGGTGATGCTAATGAATTAGCTGTGCGAAGCTGACAGAAAGTAGTATCGTTCTAGAAACGTACACATACCGATCTTCTTATTCTTACATGAAATGAACGTGCCCGTCACTAAAAGGTATAATGGTAAAGGTATAATCCCTCAACACGAAGTTAGACTATCAATACAGCAGCATGGGATGTCGGAGTGTAAGGTCTTGGGTAAAAAGTTTGACGCTATGCCAATAGGTAACGCCAGACAAAGATTTGACACGTCACTTTATGATTCGTATCGTGAATTAACGTGTCCATTGGTAATACAGCTCTGTGGATTCACTCCCGGAATACGCGGTCTGAGCCTCTGAATCACAGGATAGATGATGCTATCGATTTAGCTTTTCCGCACTCAAAGAAGTTCGTAACGATTTCGAGGGGTATGCCTATTTATCTTCCGATACTTACATGATATTAAGGTATGAGCCTCTAAAATGCTTACATATTTGTTCCCTTGAACACAATATTATATCAACGATACAGTGGGTTAGGCTTTCGGTGTGTAGGGACTTCAGTGTAACGTTTCACTTCATTCTAACTGGTAAGGTTTTCCAATGGACTGCCACTGTTCTTTATTATTCACTGCGTGCGCAAAGGTGACTATTGCCAAACGAGTTCAGCTTATTTACATCCGGAAGGCATGGATTGTGGTAGGTTTGGGTTAGGTTTGGGTTAGCAGTACGATTCCCTAAAAAGATGCTAACGTTCTCGAACTTTTTGACTCCCGCTTTTGCTATTCATTCGTGAAACTGAGGTGACCGCCTGCGTAAATGCCTGCTCATTTGTTTCCGTGAGCAGAACTCTACACACTCGCTACTGCGGGTTGGGTTCTGGGAAGGTAAAGTATTTGGTAAAAGGAATTACTTCGTCCTAATTGTTAACGATCTACAACGGTTTGACACTGAAGTTCAATATTTATACCATGCAACGAGGTGTATGATGCCAATAGTGCACAATGGATTTACTTCCGGCATGCCTGGTTTTACTCTCGTTATCACGGGATATGTGAAGATATACACTTATATGTTCGACTCTCTAAGAGGGTTGTAACGTTCTCCATCGAATTGAATCTGGATACTCTCATTCATACATGAAATTAAGGTGCCCGGCACTATTTAAACTATACTATATGTAAACTATATGAAATAGTAGTTTGCTTCTCTGAACAGCAATTTAGATTATCTATACAGCGACTTAGGTTCCCAGAAGGTATTGTCCTTTGTAAAATGCTTGACTTTATACCAACTGGTAATGTTCTCAAACAGTTTCGTGCTCTACACTTATATTCAGACAGTGAATAAAAGTGACCATTGATAATAGTGTACTGGGCACTAACTCCAGGAATTCCGGGTCCGTCGCTCAGAATCACAGGATTGGAGCAGCTATGGGCAACGCTGTACGATCCTCAAAGAAGGTGGTAACGTTCTAGAACGGATTGACTGGCGATCTCCTTATTCATCCATGAGATTAAGGTGCCCGTAACTACAATGGCTACTAATCAATTAGTCCGAACACGAAGTTATGTCAAAATACGGCGGGTTAGTTCCTCGGAAGGTAAGGGCTGCGGTAAAATGATTGGCTAAGTACAAGTTCTTAGCGTTCTTTAACGGTTTGACTCTGGCGTTTAATACTTATACCGTGAAAAACGGTGTATGATGCCAATAATGTCCAGCGGAATGACTCGTGGAATACCTGGTTTGTCTCTCGGAGCGGCAGGATATGTGGAGCTATTGATTCGTCTCTCACAGTACGTGGCGTCCTCGAACGCTTTGGACCTCGATCTTCTAAATCATACATGAATTTATGATGACGAAACTAAATTGTATACTTATGTCTTTCCCTAAACACGTAGCTATACTCTCGATACGGCGAGTTAGCCTTCGAATGGTAAGGAAATCGGTAAAACGATTGACATTATAGCAATTAGTAACGTTCTCTCGCGGTGTGACCACTTGATAGGTGAAGCTATTGGCTTATCCGTTCGACTATCAAAGAGGGAGGTAACGGTCTCATACGGTTTAACACTCGATCATAGAACTCATACATGATGTTGTAGTTCCCGCTATTAAAATGTATTGTTATTTGATCCATTAAATGCGATATTATACTCTCGATACAGCAGGTTAGCATTTGGGAAGGAAGGGACTCCGGTAAGAAGTTTGACACTATACCAATAGGTAATATTCTACATAGAATTGACTCTGTACTCCAATATTTATACCGTGAAATAAGGTATCTAATGCCCACACTGAGGAGCTGATTTCTCCCGGAATACCTGGTTTGTCGATCGGGATCACAGGATGGGTGAAGCTATTGACTGTGAAGATCTATTCTCAATGTAGGTGGTAACGTTCTCGAACGGCTTCACATTCGGTTTAGCTATTCGGGCATGAAAATACGGTGTCCGTCTGCTAAAATGTCCACTAATTTGTTTCAGTTAGTAACGAGCAAGACACACCCTATATCGAGTTAATATTCTAGGCGGGTAAGGTATTCGGTACGGAGAATGACTTTACACGAATTGGTCATGACCTCCGAGGGTTTGAGTTCTACTTTGATATTCAAACCGCGAATTAAGGCGTTTATTGCCAATAATTATCAGCTAATTCGTTCCCGGACAACCTTGTTTGGCTCACGGAAACAATGGATAGCAGAAGCTATTGACATAGCCGTTCGACTCTCGAAGAAGGTATCGTGCTCGAAACTTTTGACACTCGATCTTCTTATTCAAACATGATATTAATGCGCCCGTCACTAAAGTGATTACAATTTTCTTTCTCCGAACACGTAATTAGAATCTCGACGACGTGGGTGAGCTCGCACAAGCTAAGATCTTCGGTAAGACATTTGACTTTTGTACCAATTGGTTGCGTTCTCAGACGGTGTGACGCTACATTTTGATATTCACTCCGTGAATTAAGGGGTCTACTGGCAATACGGTCCAGCGGATATACTCCAGCAATACCTGCATTAACTCTCCGAATCACTGGAAGCGTGAAGATATTGACACAGCCGTTGGTCTCTGACCGAAGGTAGTAACGTCCTCGAACGGGTTGACACTCGATCTCCTAATTCATACATGAAATTATGGCACCCGTCACAGAATTGAACACCGATTTCTTTCTCTGACCATGAATGTCCATATTCTCTGTATAGAGCGGATTGATTTTTCGGATGGTATGGTCTTCGGTAAAGCGCTTCACTTCATAGCAATTGGTAACACTCGCAAATAGATTTACGGTGTATTTTAATATTCAACCTGTGAAATAAGGTGTCAATTGCCAATAAATTTCGGCGTATTTACACCTGGAATACCTGGATTGACTCTTGGAATAGAGGGATAGCTCAAGCTATTGACTTATCCTTTCGAGTCTCAAAAAGGGTAGTAACGTTCTCGAGCGATTTTACTAACGCTCTTCTTATTTATATTCAAATTTAGGACCACGTCACTAAAATGTTTACTAGTTTAATCCTCTAAAATCGACGTTTTACTCCCGATACGGCGGGTTAGCTTCACAGAAGGTAGGGCTATCGGTAAGGTTTTTGATTCTACCCAAATATGCAACGTTCTACAACAGTTTGACGGTCTGCTTGAATATTCAAACCATGAATTCATCTGTCCTTTGCCAATAGACTACAGCGCACTTTCTCCGCAATATCTGGTTTGACTTTCGATGTCACAGAATATGTGAAGCTATTTATATAGTCGATCGTTTCTCACAGGAGGTGGCAACTTTCTCGATTCCTTTTACCCCCGAATATTCTACTATTTCATGAAAATCAGGTGTCCGTCTGATAAAATGGCTACTTATACGTTCCTGTCAAGCCGACGCAAGACAATCGCTACGACGGCTTGTGTTATCGGGATGTATGGTATGGGTAAAAAGAATGACTTTGTACGAATAGGTATTTTTCTCCCACGGATTCACTCGTAACCTTAATATCCATGCCTTGGATTAAGGTGTCTATTGCAAACTCTGTTGAGCGCCTTTACTCCTAGAATACGTGGTCTGACATTCGCAATCACGGGATGGGTGAAGCTATTGACATAGATGTGCGACATTCAATGCAGGTGGGGCCGCCCGCCAACGGTTCGACTATCGATTTTGCTATTTTCACATGAAAGAAGCTATCCGTCTGCTAAACTGTCTACTAATTTTTCTCCGTGAGTACTGAGCACGATACTCTATACAGTGAGTTACGTTGTTGGAAGATTAAGTATTCGGTAATTTGTTTGACCATATAAAAATTGGTTATGTTCTCCAACGTATTCAATCTCTAGTTTAATATTCAGTTCGTTGATTAAGGTTCCTATTGCCTATACTGTTCAACGGACTTACACCTGCAATCCCTGGTTTGACTCTCCGAATCGCAGGATGGGTAAAGCTACTGACTTAGCCTTTCGTCTCTCGCAGAATGTGGTAACGTTCTCGAGCGGTTGAATAATCGATATTCTAATTCGTAGATGCAATTAAGGTGGTCGTCTATAAAATGTATACTAATTTGCTTCTTTGACCTCGAAGTTATACTCTCGATAGAGCGGGATAGCTTCTCGAATGTAAGGCCCGCTGTGAGAAGTTTAACTCTATATCAATAAGTATCGTGCTGCAATGGTATGACTGTATTCTCTAATATTTATACCGTGAAATAGGGTGCCTGATGACCAGAATGATCCGCAGAGTTACTCGCGGAATACCAGATTTGATTCTCGGAAACATTGGATAGGTGAAGCTATTGGCATCGGCGTTCTGTTCTCAAAGTGGGTGGTAACGTTCCCGAAAGGTTTGACACTCGATCTTCGAATTCACACATGAAATTATGTGTGCCGTCACTAAAATATGTACTAATGTGGCATATTGAAAACGAAGTTATACTCTCGATACAGCGGGATAGTTTCTCGCAAAGTATGGCCTCCGGAAAAATGTTTGACTGTATAACAATAAGTAGCGTTGTACATTGGTTCGTCTCTGTTCCTTAATACTTATATTGTGAAATAGCGTGTCTAATTCCAATAATGTCCGGCGGGATATGTTGCGGAATATCAGGTCTGTCTCTTGGAATCGCATGATGGGTGAAGATATTGGCGTATCTGTGCGACTCCCAAAGGTGGCGGTAATGTTTTGGAAGAGTTTGCCTCGCGGCCTTGTAATTAATTAATGAAACTAAGGTGCCCGTCACTAAAATGTATACTAATTTGTTTCTCGGGACACAAAGTTATTCCTTCGATACCGCGTTTCTCGGTCTCGGAAGGTGAGGCCTTCGTTAAAATGTTAGACACTACAACAATAAGTAACATTCTACAACGGTTGGACAATGTACTTTAATATTTATATCGAGAACTAGGGTGTCTATTGCCAACAATGTACTGCGGATTTAATCCCGGAGTTCCTGGTTTTTCTAATGGCATCACAGGATTGGTGAAGCCATTGGCTTAGCTGTGCGACTTTCAAGAATGGTGGTAACGTTCTCCAACGGTTTGTCTCTCGGTTTTGCTACTCAAACATGAAAATACGTTCTCCCTCTACCAAAATGTCTACTGATTTGTTTTGGCGTGAACAGTAAGGAAGACACTCGCTACAGCGGGTTTGGTTCTCGGAAGGCAAGATATTCGATATAAAGAATGACTTTACACCAATTGATAATGTTTTCCGACTGATTGAATTTCTACCTTAATTTTCAGTACGTGAATTAGGGTGTCTATTAAATATGCTGTTAAGCGGATTTACTTCTGGAATACCTGGTTTGACTCCAGGGATCACGGGGTAAATAAAGCTAGTGACATAGCTGTGCGATTGTCAAAGAGGGTTGCAAATTTCTTGACCGGTTAGACACTCGATCTTCTTGCCCATAATGAAACCAAGGTACCCGCCGATAAAATGATTACTAGTTTGCTTCGCTGGACACGAAGGTATACCCTCGAAGCGGCAGGTAAGCTTCTCCGAAGGTAAGGCTATTTGTAACGTGCTTAACTCCATACCAATTGGTATCGATCCGGAATGGTTTGACAGCCTGCTTCAATATTCGAACCGTGCATTGAGGTGATCATTGCCAATTCTATACAGTGCACTTACGCCCGGATTGACTGGTGTGACTCTCGGAATCACAGGATACGTGATTGTATTGCCTTAGTCGTCCGAGTCTCAAGGCTTGTGGTAACGTTCGGGAACGGTTTGCACTCGATTTCCTATTTCGTACATCAAATAAAGGTGCGCGTGACTAAAGTGCATATTATCTTGTTCCTCTCAACACGCAGTTATATTTCAGATACAGTGGATTTGCTTTTCAGAAGGTAAGGCCTCCGGTATAATCTTGGCTTCATACCATTTGGTAATGTTCTCCGGCGGATTGACCTTCTACTTCAATATTATAGTTATATAATTAAGGTGCCCATTGCCAATGCTATCCATAAAATGTATAATAGTTCGTCCCTCTGAACACGTTGCTTTACTCCCGATACCGGGGCCAGTCTTTCGGAAGGTTTGGCAGTCTGTAAGTAGTTTGACCCTACACGACTAAGTAATACTCTACAACGGCCTGACGGCCCGCTTTAGCATTCATGCCATGAATTAAGAAGTCAATTGCCATTACTCTTCAGCGGATTTACTCGTTAAATACCGCGGTTGACTCTCGGAAACACAGGTTAGGTGAAGCAATTGCCATAGCCGTTCGTCTCTCACAGAAGGTCGTAACTTTCTCGAACGCTTTGACCCAAGATATTCTAATTCATACACAATTACAGGGGCAGTCACTAAATTGTTTACAAACGTGTTTCTGTATCACCAGTCTATACTCTCGATACAGCAGGATAGCTTCCCGGACGGTAAGGTATTTGGTAAAATGTTTGACTTTATATGAATTGTATCGTTCGCACACGGTGTTTGGCTCTATGTTAATATTCAATCCGCTATATGAGGTATCTATTCCGAATACAGAACAGCGGATTTACTCCCGCAATATCCCGATTCACTTTATGAATCACCGGTTGTATGAAGCTATTGACTTAGCCGTATGAATCTCTAGGAAGGTGTTAACTTTGTAGAATGGATTGACCCCAGAACATCTTTTTCATGGTGAAATTAAAGTCTCAGTCACTAAAATGTTTACTAATTTGATTCTCTGAACACGATGTTATATTCCCGATGAAGCGGGTGAGTTTCGCGGAAGCGACAGCCTTCAGTAAAACGTTGGACATTATAAAAATTGGTAACGTTCACAAACGGAATGTCGATCTACTTTAATATTCAAACTTTAAATGAATGTGTATATTGCCAGCACTCTTCAGCGGCCTTTCTCGAGGAATACCTGGTTTGGCTCCCCGAATAACATGGTACGCCAAGCAATTGACTTAGCCGTTCGTCTCTCACAGAATGTGTCACCTTATCCAACGGTGTGACAATCAATCCTCCACTTCATACATGAAATTAACGTGCCAGTCACTGGAATGAATACTAATTTCTTCCTCTGAACACTAAGTTATACGATATATAAAGTGCGTTAGGTTCACGGAGGGTAAAGGATACAGTAAAACGTTTGACTCCATTCCAATTGGTAACGTGCTCAAAGGGGTTGGCTCTGTAAAATAAAACTTATACCATGATGTAGCGCGTCTAATGCAAATACTGTTCCGTGGATTTACACCCGGAGTACATGTTTTGCCTCCTGGAATCACGGGACAGATGAAGCCGCTCGTCTCTCAAAGAAGGTGGACCGTTCTCGAACAGATTGACTCTCGATTATTCTTTTCACACATGAAAATAAGGCGACCGTTTGCTAAAATGTCTACTAATATGATTCCCGGAGTACAAAGCATGACACGCTCTGCAGCGGGATAGGTTCTAGGAAGCTAATGAATTCGGCAAAGAGAATGACTAAATGACATTTGGTAATAGTCTGCGACGGATTGACCTTCTAATTTAATATTCATACCGCGAACGAAGGAATCTAATGCCAATACTGTTCAGCGGACATACTCCAGGAATACATGGTTTGACAATCAGTATCGCAGGATGCCCTAAGCTTTTGACCTAGGCGTTCGAATCGTAAAGAATGTGGTATCCATCTCGAACGGTTTGACACTCGATATTCCTATTCGTAATCAAATTACGGTGTCTGTCACTAAAATGTTTAGTTGTATGATCCTCCTAATACCATGTTATACTCACAATGAAGCGTGTGAGGTTCCCCGACGGTAAGGTATCCTGTGAAAAGTTTGATCTTATATCAATTAGTATCGTTCTCAAACGGTTTAATGGACTATTTTAATAGTCAAACCGTGAATAAAGGTGTCGATTGCCAAAACGGTATTGAGCATTTACACCCGGAGAACATGGCTTGACTCTCAGAGTAAGAGGATAGGTGAAGCAATTGACATAGCCGTTTGAATCTCAAAGAGTGCTGTCACGTTCTCGAAGTGTTTTACCCTCGATCTTCCTATTGATACACGAAGAATAAGTGCGAGTGACTGAAATGAATACTTACTTCTTTCTCTGTAGGCGAAGTTATATTCTCGCTGACGCGGATGATGTTCGCTGATTGTAGAGCCTTCGCTAAAACTTTATGACAACTGATAACGTTATCAAACGGCGTGACGCTGTATTTTAATATTCAAACCGTGATCTGCGGTGTCTATTGCTAATACCGTACTGCGGATATAATCCCGGTATAGCTGGTTTGACTCTTGCAATTATGGGATGGGTGACACTACTGACGTAGCCGATCTACTCTAGTAGAAGGTGGTAGCGCTCTCGAACGGTTTGCCGTTCGATCTTCTAATTCATACAGGAAGTTCAGGCGTCCGTTACTGAAATGAAGACGCAACTCCTGTCCCTGAACACGAACTTATACTATCGATACAGCCAGTTAGTTGTTCAGGGGATAAGGTTTTCGGTAAAGCGTTTGACTTCATAACATTTGGTAACATTCACAAACGGTTCGACGCCCAATTTTAATATTCAAACCAAAAATTAAGGTGTGTATTGCCATTGCTGGTCTGGCGGATTGGAGAATGCTAGGTTTGACTCTGGGAATCATAGGATGGGCGAAGCTATTGGCATAGCCCCCCGAATCGCACAGAAGGTGGCTACGTTCTCGGACTGTTTGACTCTCGATTATGCTTTTCTTACTCGGAAATGATGTGTCCGCCTGCTAAAGTATGTACTAATTGTTTCCGAGGACAGTCAGCATAGCATTCTCTACACCGGCCTAGGCTTCTAGGACGGTGAGGCCTTCCGTAAAAATTTTACTCTCAACGAA